>NC_056728.1:1366431930-1366671930 GCF_019279795.1 Protopterus annectens | reverse complement strand
CCTTAAATAATCTAGCACCAGTACGTAATAAAAGAATAAAGTCCAACCCTGCACCTTGGCTGACAAAAGAAGCAAATAAATTCATGATAAAACTCCATGCCAAACAGGATAAGCAAACATACTATACCAAACTACAAGATTAACATACAAAACAACCCAAAACATTTTTGTTCATCACTAAATAAACTACTCCATCCTAGCAAGACCATCACTCCCTCTCCAAAAACAGACAATACAACAGACTCTATCCCCACACAGTTCAGTTCCTACTTTATACAGTCAATATTATCTCTCTTAGACACTAATACATTTGCCCTCCTCTCTCTACCACTGTGCAATTAAAACCAGACACGGATCTTCAGTTTTAGTCAAATACCTACCTCACTAATAAGAAAGTTGCCCCTTAAACTAAAACTACTTCTGCAGCTGTAGACAAACTACTATCAGACTACCTAAAAATGGCCACAGAAGTCATATCCTTCCCTGTGTCCATACTAATTAATAGGTCCATAGCAGAAATGTATGTCCCATCTCTGTGGAAAAAATTCTACATCATACCAGTGCAGAAAGGCAGCACATCTACAGGGTTTAGTAAGTACAGACAAAAAGCAATTCTCTCCCCCCTCTCCAGAATATTAGAGAAATGCATCCATATGCAGCTAATGCAATACGCTAACCTCAAATAACCTGCTCTCAGAAATGCAACATGGCTTTAGGTCCCAGCACACCACCAGTACTGCTCTACTTCATCTTACCAATATAAGAAATACGCATAGAAACAATAGTTTGCTTATATCCACCATGCTTTTAGACTTGTCAAAGGCATTTGATACTGTCTCACACCAGCAAATGCTCTTTCGGCTCTCTTCAATACGATTTTCACAATACTCTTTGTTGTGTTTTCTTAGTTACCTACCTGGAAGGCAGCAAGCAGTTAAATGGCAACAAACCTACTCATCCTTTCAACCAGTTACTACAGGTGTCCCTAAGGGCTCTATCCTGGGACCTCTCCTATTTAATATATTTATTAATGACCACAACACCTCCACTCACCATGCTAATTTAGTTCAGCATGGAGACAACTCAACATTAATATGTATGGCCTCAACAATAAATAGGCTCCAAGACATTACCCAAAAATCTTTCTTCTCTGTAGAAGCCTGACTGAAAGAATCAAACCTCATACTTAACCCCGAGAAAACTAAGTTAATGCTTTTTACCTCAAAAGGTTGCCAAAATCAAAAGCAATCTTTTATCATAAAGTCAACAAATTATACTGTCATTGAAACTGTAACTCACAGTTAACTGCTAGATGTTATAATAGATGACAGTCTCAAATATGACCAGCATATACTGCATGCCATTAAAATCTACACACCAGAAACTAGGCTTCCTTTATAGGATCAGTGGATTCCTTACAGACACTGCAAGAAAAACTCTAGCCGCTATCTTCTTATTGCCAACTCTCTTATACACTGCTCCTATCTAACAAACTTAAACAATACTCAAAGAAAGAAACGTGCCTCCTGCTACAATAAAATAGCTAAATTTGCTACCAATCTCTCTCATAGGACCCACCATTGTCATAGATTCATTGTTTTAATTTATTTAATGTTTACCAGGAAAGTCCGACTTGAAATGATCCAATTTTCAGTGGAGGGCCAGGGAGAAATGCTCCAGGTGCATGTCTTTGTAACATGGGAGGAAACTAGAGTGCCCCGAGGAAATCCACATGAATGCAGGGAGGACATGCAGCTGAGGCTCGAACTGGGGTATCTCTTGCTGTGAGACGACAATGCTAACCGCTGCACCACTGCTCCGTCCACCATCTTAAAACAATTAAGCTAGCTTGAACTGTGCAACTACCTAACATATTCGCAACTAACTACAGCACACAAACACATTCGTCATCCAGAAAAATGCCCTGCACTACAAAACTTATTACTGCCCTACTGTCCAGCAAGGGACCTCCATTATAGTAACAAATTCGTATTACTTACAAATAAGTCAAATAATGTTGCAGGAGACTTACTGTATTCTTATGACATTGCTAAAGTCTGGAATAGTATTCCCACACAAAAAAACTGTCCGACAAACTCAGTAGTTTTAAATCACTGCTTAAACAATATTGTAACCAGTCCTGGTCCTCCACATGCTCATCACAAGTTTAAGACTTTGTGTTCATCATATGATACTTTCCAAATATTCTCCTTAAACAGAATACTCTCAGCCTCTCACTGAAATGACAATTTTTATATATAACTGCTGCCTGTACAATCCACTAAGTTGCATGGGGGCTTTTTCTTTAGTAACTTCTACCTCTGTAAAATCTTAGAATATATAAATGTAGCTACTGTTTGTGTATAAATGTAAATAGAAATTTAATTACTATGTGTATAACTAGAACTTAGTATAATGTAATGTAAGCAAATGGAGCTTTTCTTCATGGGCCTCCGCTGAAAATGGGTATTATTCAGTCGGACTTTCCCTGTAAACAAAAGCAAATAAATAAATAAATAATAAATTAGTAAGCATTAAATAATGTTCTCTTAAATCAGTTTATTCAGGTCTTGCTATTGAGACTGCTTTTTCATCAGTAAGTATTATGTAATGTTCTCCTATAGTTTCTTTACTAGGTCTTGCTAATCAATACGTTGTGAATTGTACCTTACTTTACAACAGTAAATTCTCTCTTACTGGTTTATTGGTGTATTCATTTATTTATATTTACCAGTGTAGTACACTGATCTCGATAGATTATTTGCAGGCACAGCTCTGGTAAATAGGATCACATAAGAAATGAGAAAAACATATTTACAGATACAGAAATATGCTAAAAACATATACATATTTAGAGATGCAAAAATATGCTACAACATTTTGCTCAAGAAGCAGTTTACAATGTCAAACCATGGGTGGTAAAATGGAATTATGTTTAGCAGAGCTTTATGGATACGATTTAGCCATGATGACTGAGATGGCTTATGCTACAGGATAGCAGAATATCGTTATATAGAGAGGTATGAAGATAGAAGAGGCAAGTGAGAAGAGTTGCAGGAAAGGATACGTTGGAGAGGAGACAGAGAAATGGTGAGAGAGGCATGCAAAGGGAAGAGGAGCAGAAAGGAGAGGAAGTGTGAGAGATGTAAAGAGAAGAGGGAGGCAGGATGACCGAGAGACTGTAAATGGGGAGAATGACAAAATTATATAAGGAAGGATGAAATAGGGATAAAGGGGTGTGAGAGTTCTGCACAATTCTTGTAATGTGGCCTTTATGAGTGCAGCTGCACTTTGTTTGGGTGAAAATGTGTTCCTTGAGCTGTTGTCTGAAGTCCAAGTACATTTGGATGTCTCTTACTGAAACTGGAATGGAGTCCCATAGATTAGGTGGTAGGATGGAGAATGCATGGTCAGTGCAATGAAGTTTAGGTTTTGGAATTAGTAGGGTGGGTTGAGACTGAAAAATAATCCTGAGATTATATGTGGGGGGGGGGGTGAAAAGTTAATGAGTGAGAGGGGAAGATACCTCAGGAGAAAGGGCTTTGTGAATTAGTGATTCAAGTAAGAGGTTGGATCTGTAATGTACTGGGAGTCATTTAGCTTTGACAAAAGTTAGGCAGTGATGTTCATTAATTGGGGGGTAGCAATGAACTGACAGATATTATTGCAAATGGTTTGCAAGGTGGTGGCATTTTTCTTTGAGGCTGTAGCTGTTATGAGTAGTCCATATCTGAGCTGAGATAAGTGTATTCCTTTGCCTGTGGCAACTTCAGCAGGCTTGGACAAAAGAGGTTATAGCTTGTTTGCCCAGAACACTGGTGTGTCGAACATTTTGCATGTGTTTTGAATGCGTAGTTGAAAATTAAAAGATTGGTCTAGCATAATGCCAAGTTATTTAAAGAATGTGGTAGTTTCTATGGCAGTATTGCTAACATCTTTAATGTTAATGATGCTGAGTGCTTTAGCAATTTTTGGTTGTTTCAAATAGTATTGCTCTTGTTTTTGAAGGATGGAGTATAACTTTTTGGCTGATTAGCCACTGGTTGAGGGTTTGGAGGTCATCTTGGTGATGAGTACATATTGTATAATAGAGTGGGATTAGTTTGACTTGTAGATGATCAGGTCATTTGCACAAAGAATTAGAGCTATTCAAGGGTGATCCGATGGGAGCTTGTTGATAAATATGGAAAATAGCATCAGGGCTAATGAGAACCTAGAGGATACCTTTCATAAGAGGAGCTGTTTCAGAGGTGGTGGTGGTGGTGCCTACTTTCACTTTGAAGGATCTGTTGATGAGGAAATCTGCAAACTAAGGTTTTGCATAATCACTAATGCCTATTTCAGTGAATTTTTCATATATTAAGGTATGGCCATTTGGATCAAAGGCTTTTGTGAGATCAGTAAAGACAGCTGCTCTCAGGGTTGTCTTTGTCCATGTTGGATAGGATGTCATCTTTGAGGGAGTAGAGAGCTGTTATGGTGTTGTATCCAAACCAAAGTCCATGTTGCTTCCTAGGCAGAATTTGGAATTAATGTAAATAGGAAGTAATTTAGTTGTAGATCATTTTTCTAGTATTTTACCTAAAGTGGGAAGTATTGAGGTAGGACTGTAATTCAAAGCAGTAGTTGGTTTAGGTAATTTTAAAACAGGAGTGACTATAGCTGTTTTCCATATTTCAGATATAATCTTATTAGTTAAACAGAAGTTGTATATTTGAGTGGGAGTGTAGGAGATGAAGTCGTTACAAAGGTGAATGAACCAAGGAAGTAGATTATCTGAATCTTGGGAGAGCATCTGATTGTATTTGGTCCATTTGAGTGTCTTTCTGTTTGGTTATAATCTTTTTGACGTGGACTGTAAAGGGTATAGAGGATGGCTGTGAAGATCTGTGATATTGTTGATATGTGGCAGTTTGCTGAAGTCAGTGAGGAAGTCAGTGTATGATAGTTTGTTTGTGTTGGTTTTATAGGGGATCAGGGGAGTGAAGTTGTATTGCATATTTCAACCAGTGAACAGGCTGATTTCTCTCCAGAATATTTTGGGTTTGGCTAAAAGTGAGATTTATGAGACTGGATCTTTCAGTATAAAATGCATGACTGGGGAATTGGGGTGAGAGGGGAGCAAATGTATTTGAGGTGATTGGAGAAGACTGGAGCTAACATCTGATTGGGTGTGAGGAGAGTAGATATGCAAAATATGGAAAGAATGTTGCTGAGAAGAACAAAGGGTGAGAAGCTAGGGAGGTGTTAAATGCTGGGAAGAACACAAGTGAGAATAAGTTTGTATGGTGTCTAAAAAAGGGGGGATTCAAAATATTACACAGGTTATGACGCTAATTAAGAATAGTACAAAGATATGAATACAGATAATAATAATAGAGTATATTTATGTTAGAAAAATTGTGGAAGATATGAAATGCATCATTAGTAGAAGAGTGATGAAGAAAGAGATAAAACTGAATAGTGAATTCAGTAGGAGTGGTTTGTTAGTATGATGTAATTATGGGTGCTTTCTAAGAAGAAAAGCTGTGTTTGAGGAGGCTAGTAGTGATAGGCAGATTGAATAAATGGGTAGAGGGGGGTGGGAGGAATTGGGGGCTGAGTATTGGAGTGAAGTGAGTTTGCATGTAGCGAAAGCAAATGGAGCCCCCCCTCCAAATGTAACATTCTAATAAATAAAACAAAAATGTAGCACTGAAAGTAAACATTTTTGGTGAAGCCAAACAGCTGAAATAAAGGTAGGCAAATGTTTTGGCAAGTATAGATTGTAAGAGAAAAATTAGAGATGCTCTAATACAATACAGCTAGGGACAATTCAGAATTGTAATGAGCTGGCTAAAGGGAAGGAGGAATGTGTGATTACTAAATGGCATTGGAGGAGGATATGAAAAAGTACACCACAGAGAACTATGCAGTAACAAGACAGACCAGATGTGTTTTACAGCTGAGTCTTAAGATTCTCAAATCTTACCCAAATGAAGGGGAAGTCCTTACAATGACACTTAGGATTTCTTTTTGTTCTAATTTTTGCTCAGCTACTCTTTGGAGTTACTGACGCTAACATGTATTACTGACTGGGTATAAGTTTTTATTTGTATGTAACATTCTTCTGGCAGACATTCCAACCATAAAACCCATTCAGAACAACTGTGAATAATGTAGTATTCAAAACAGATATGTCCGTGACTGTGTGACTCCTCTTGTACCCGTGTTTCACAATGTGACTTCTTTGCCATGCCTAACTTCTTGTAAGCTAGACAACCATAATATTAAGAAAAATTTGAAACAGGGTCTTGAACTTCTTGTTTTGATGTTCATGCCTGCAGTTTTTGACTCAGTGGCTTAAGTAAGTCACAGCATTTCTCGCTAGCAAAATTATATGCACTTTTGTCTTCACTGTATCAGCTCTTTTTACCTTAGCAGTGCCATTTTCATATTTCCGTTGAACAGCTTGCAAATTCAGTTGAGTACATTTTTTCCATGTATTTAGAAAGGTAACCATTTGAAATGTTGAGATGTGTATGAGCAAGTCCTGAAGTAAAGAGAATGAATGGCCAAAAAATGGACTTGTGTATTCCAAGTCTGACATGGCTATTTCTCAGAATATTCCCATTAATCAGGGGTATAATCATCTCAGAGTTGGTATATATAAGTTTGGATAGTATGGGGGAATCACCCCCATATTAGGAGGTGCAGGGGCACTTGCCCTCTGCTAAAGACAAGTTGAAAGGAGAAAAATGATCCTCAAGATTCACTCCTTGCTGTTTCAGTCTGTTTTTTTTTTCGGTCTGTTATGACTTGGCATTAAGATTGCCAATATTTCAAAAGGGAGCCCTTTGATAATGGCTCTTTCTAGCAAAATTCCATAAAAACTGATTAAAAATAAGAGAAAATTTCCTCACTTGCTTATAGCCACACGTGGTACATACACAAGGCTTGAATTTTAGTTACTCAATTATTTTCTGTGCCCTTAGTGACTGTCTTTCTTGTTTCAATAAAGGTTACAGTGCATTGTAAGATTATTTCTTATATTTGCCTTTTTATTTGACTAAATTTTTTAACTTACACGCATCTGTTTCCTTATTTAATTTGTTTAACTTTATGCCAGTAAATTTTAATTCACTATACGTGTAACACCAGCTTTCGATAATGTCAGGCCTGTTTGTATTAATAACATGCTCCTTGTTTCATACTTTCCTATACCATAAACTATTCCAGCCCTTATTACTCAATCATTCACGTCACCAAATTCTAGTATTTGTATCAATTTTTCAGATCAATATAATAAGCATCTACGCCGTCTGCAGGACTATGAGCCGTTGCAAAGAACAAATGGCAATGGCTAATTCTTTCCAGGCACAGTAATTACTGAACTTTTAACTGCTGCTTTTTTTTTTTTCGATTTTAAGAGTTAATGGCTTCAAATGCTATTGCACTGTCAGTTAGGAATAAATCAAATTTTTGGATCCAGAGCAGACCTTTCAACCTCTCAGTCCAAGACATCTAGACAAAGCCAGAAATAATGAGGGGACAGTTGCCCAGAAATAGGGATATATGTTAAATATTGCTCCTATAAACTTATAAAATTGCTAGAATAGCAAATTTTGCAATATTTTATATTTTCTGAAGGACATGAAGGCCAAAACTCAAATGTCTGTCATTATTTAGTGACTTCAATCCTCAATGAATACAAATTTGATGAGAAACAGATCAAAAATAAGAGGGAAAAATCTGTCCGTTCTGGAAAACCCGTTCTGGAAAAACTGGACAGTAGAGAGGTATGATCCAGAGTTTTCAGTCTACTGCTGAGTTTGTTGCATAGGATCATATTATCATAGGAGATTACTAGGATAATGGCCCTGGGGCTTGGCCTAGCCAAGAGTTTATCCCCAAAAAAGAAACCTCCATCAGCACCTGTTGCCCCTGTCAGTGAGGGACAAAGGTGGAACCCCTGGGAAATTTGTGGTTTCCCATCCACTCAACAAGATTGTGCTTGAAGAGGGTCAGCTAGGTACTCTGTTTGACATGTATGGGAAGTCTGTTCCAGAGAAGGGGCAGCCTCTGGGAGACAAACGTGTCTCTCCAGCAGGTTTTGTTGATGTCTTATATCAGATTTAGGACTTTTGAGTGGGTAATGCATGAAGAGTTAGACTTGCAGATATGCAGAATCTCTAGTAGGGCAGGGTCCGATATTGCCTTGATGGCGAGACACAGATCACCTCTGAGCAATCTGTACGATACCGAGTAGATGGATACTGATTTGAGCCTGTCTGCATAGGACAGGTGTTGGAGGCCATGAATTCTCTTTGTGAGATATTTCTGTGACCTTTCCAGTTGGTGCAGGTGTTTGGAGAGGTACATACCAAATGAGGCATTATACTCAATTATAGGCCTAATGAGGGAGGAATACAAAAAGGTAATTAACCTCCTTTTCTCTGGATGCAATCCCTTTACTTATGAGATGAACCAAGTAAAAGGTTTTTCTGACTACTGCCACTACACGATGTTCAAATGTGAGATTGTTGTCAACCTGAGTACCCAGGTCTCTCACCACAGGCTGTGTGCTTAGGGGGTTGCTGTTGATGTAGTAATCAGTAGGGGCCATGTTTTTGCCGAATGGTGTGATAATACATTTTTTTGCTTTTAACTTAAAACTATGACTTTGGCACAAGTCATATGTTGCTGTGAGACCCTCTTGCAGTATGTTAACATCATTTGGGGAGTCAGGTCCCAGGACAGATCCCTGGGGAACACCACTAGTGACAGGTCTGCTGTCGGAGGTGGCGGCACTTGTTTTGACGTTGTGGGTCCTATCGGTGAGCAAGTTGGCCACCCACCTGACGAGATAGGGATTTACGCCAAGCTGTGTTTTTCAGTGATGCCTGAGTGGGGGATTGTGTCAAAGGCCTTGGACAAGTCAAGGTAAGCTGTATGTACTGAATTTAAAAAAAGAACGTTTAGGGTAAGGCTGCAGGAACATATTAGAGATGTTAAAAGAAATAATGTGGAAAGTCCTGTAGCCTTTCATTTTAATACATTTCATGGAGGGGAATTATATGATTTAAAAGCATGTGTCCTGGAACAAATTGTTGAATGTGATGAAACTGTTTTGAAGGATAAATTGCATTATAAAGAAACAGCTTTTATTTTAAAATATGATACTTTAGCCCCTAGGAGCATGAACAAAGAATGCAATTGGAAAGTATTCCTGTAATTAATTGTGAGTTAATTATTTAATTGATGTATTTAAGTTTTGTATAAAAGGTGTGTGTTTTTTAGTGTTTTTGTACTCCTAGGAGGTTGTGGCCGTAGCGCTAGAGAGAGTGTACTTTTATTAAATCTGTTTCTTGTCAATCTGGTTTTGCTGCTAATTTCACTGTCTGAGTGGTATTTTTTTGTTTTTACTTTTTACCTTGTGGTGTTGTGGATTTTATCTATGGCCAGTGATTCGTTGCAGCAGCTGCCTCATCTATTTCGGGAAGGTCCAGCTAGTTTGTTATCATTGACTGGTTTACATGCTGATTTGTTCTTAGAGGATCGTTCCATGGAGGTTGGTGTGCAGTCCGCTGGCATGAAATCATCTAAGTCCTGCGAATGTATGCTGGAAGAGGGCAGGAATCAGAGGTCCATTAATCCATTCCAAGGTATCGGTTCACTTGAATCTGTGAAAATGCCTTCTGCTGTTCGTGATAAATTGGATTCTCTTGAAAAATTACTGTTGAAGGAGAATGTAGTGTATTATAATACTTTAGGTCTTAAACGTTATCTAGGCCTTGGCATAACACCGAGGGGTTTAAGGTTTGTAAAAAGCCCCACTACTACCTTTGACAGTAAAGATAGTATGGATGTGCAGTTTGAAACCAGGTGGGTTGCAGGTGCACATAGGTGTGTGAAAGAGTGGCTCCAAATGCTAATAGAAAGGGATGCCGTTAAACAGCAGACAATTAAGGAAGAAATTACTGCTTCCTGCTCTACTTTGTCTAGTGAACTTGGGGCTTCTCGCTTTCATGAGGTGTTGGTTACACTAAATAATAAATTAGAGGGGGCTTCAGAGAACATTATAAAAAGAAAAATTGATAAACTTGAAAGAGATCTTCGTGATTATGGCTCTGGTGGAGCCTTTAAGAGGTTTACCAAAAAAGGAAACTGGGGAGGTACTTTCGGTAAACAAAAACAACAGTTGAGTGTTTCTTTTGCCTCCTCTGATGTAACCTATAGCACAGGTGAATCAGAAAGCGAAGATATCTAATATCCTTCCTTGCCTCAACCTAAGCAACCGAATTATTGGAAAAAAAGAACTTTTGGGGCCCTGTGAACCAACATAATTTTCGTGGAGGAGAAAACAGATATGGTAAAAGAACACATTACGATGGTAACAGACATGGACACATGCAGAAATATAATAACAAAAGGACTCGATATTGATGTTCATTATGTAAGTGATTTATTATAACATGCTGTAGTTAGGGATTTTAATGGTATAGTGGTGAATTTATCCAAAATGCAATTATCTGACACTGAACTTTCAGTGTTACAAAAAGGTTTGAAATTTATTCCCATGGCACTTCCACAGTGGTATATATTACAAATGGAAATGTTTCTTTTACGTAGAAAGTTACATTTGCTAGATTTTTTGAGGGTAAAGATGAAGGGGATGAAGAAATTTCATCTGTTTCATCATATGATGAAAATGAAATGTATATCTCTTGTAACTCTTCTGCTGATTCTTTGAATGATTTAAATGCATATTGTTTACTTGATATATCACATGTACATTATAAAAGTAAATTTGTTCCTGCCTTTAAAAATGAGAATATACAACATTTTTCAGTGATGGTAAAATATGCCTGGAAAAGGAATTTAAAGAAATTTATTTCCAATAGAAATAATATTTGTTATAACCATAGTCGAAATGAATGGAAATCTTTGTTGGAATTAAGTTCACGACGTGATATAATTATAAAACCAGCTGACAAGGGTCAAAAAATAGTTGTGCTCCATTATTCACATTATTTAAGCATGTGTATGGATCACTTGTCGGATGAAAAGGTTTATAAATTGGTAAAAAAATCGGCATACTACAAGGCTATGGAAAAGTTCAAGGAACTTTTGTTAAAAGGCCTTAGATTAGGTTATTTGACTAAACATGATGTGGAAGTTAAATTTAGGGTGGAGGGCAGCTCCATAGCTAAATTTTATTGTCTACCCAAGATTCATAAGAGCATGGAGCTGCTCCCCAGTCACCCTATAGTAGCAGCATATAAATACTTTCTACATGGTATAGGTAAATTGTTGCATTCTTACTTTGTTTATTATGTAATGAAATTAGAATCATATATTAAAGATTCTTTTGACTTTATTGATAAAGTAAAATCAGTTAAATGTGGTAAAGATTTTTATTGGGTAGTAATTGATGTCAAGAGTCTCTACACTAGTATTTCACACAATATTGGCATTGAAGCTGTACAATTTTTCTTGGGGGATAATCCTTAGAGTCATTATGTTATTGAGTTATTACATTTTTGTCTAATAATTTTTTTTTAGTTTAACAAATGTATTTACCGTCAGCTACAAGGCACTGCAATGGGTGCATCATTTGCACCCATGTATGCTTGCCTTGTAATGGATTTATTTGAAGTTGAATTTATGTATCATATAGATTTTTTTGTCCGTAATGTAGTTTTTTATGCTCGTTTTATTGATGATTTAATTTTTTTGTGTAAAACAAGTGAAAATTTTGTAAAGTCTTTTGTCAGGGAATTGAATAATAACCATTTTGGTTTGATTTTTGATGGGTTACAAGTAGGAAAGAAAGTTATTTTTCTAGATCTTGAGTTAGATGTTAGTTCTGGAAATATTACTACCAAAATTCATAGAAAGTTTAATGATGCTGCTCACTTTCTTGATAACAAAAGTTGCCATCCTAGGCACACGCTTTGTGCTTTACCCTTTAATGAGTTACTATGGGTCAGTAGATTTTGTAGTGACCCAGATGTTTTAAGGCAGGAATAAATACAAACTTGTTTAGTTTTTAAACAAAGGGGATATAGTAAAGATTTAATATTGCAATCTTTGAAAAAAAATTGCTATTTCAGCAGAATCATGAATATGGATATGAAAATGTGAATAATCACCTGAGGGGGAATGAGATAGTGACACGTGGGAATAGAAAGGTTTATTTTGTAATTAGTTATAATATTTTTAGTGAAAAGTTAGTAGATGTAATTAGATATTATTGGGATTTTCTTCTTAAAGGGATTAATAGTGTAAAAAACGTATATAGATACCCTCTGATATCATATAAAAAAGGTAGAAATATTAAGGATATGATTGTGCATAACAACTTTGAGTCCCCTAGCGAGATTGTTCAGAGAAGGAGAAGTACTTATGGAACTGTCCCTTGTGCTGGCTGTTCCATATGTGGACATATATTGAGTTCTTTTGAAAGAATTAATGGATTGAAATTTTCTCCAGTTGGTTATTTTACTTGTAGTACAAAAGGGGTGATTTACTCTATTTCTTGTAGTTGTAACCTATTTTATATAGGTGAAACTAAAGAACTTTTAGGGTAAGGCTGCAGGAACACATTAGAGATGTTAAAAGAAATAATGTGGAAAGTGCTTTAGCCTTTCATTTTAATATAGTTCATGGAGGGGAATTATGTGATTTAAAAGCATGTGTCCTGGAACAAATTGTTGAATGTGATGAAACTGTTTTGAAGGATAAATTGCATTATAAAGAAACAGTTTTTATTTTAAAGTATGACACTTTAGCCCCTAGGAGGCATGAACAAAGAATGCAATTGGAAAGTATTCCAGTAATTAATTGTCAGTTAATTATTTAATTGATGTATTTAAGTTATGTATAAAAGGTGTGTGTTTTTTTAGCGTTTTTGTACTCCTAGAAGACTGTGGCCAAAGTGCTAGAGAGATTGTACTTTTGTTAAATCTGTTTCTCATCAATCTTGTTTTGCTGCTAATTTCACTGTCCAAGTGGTATTTTTTTGTTTTTACTTTTTACCTTGTGGTGTTGTGTATGTACTGAAGTTCCCTCATCCAGCTCCTTGGTGAGAGTCTCAAAGAAGTCAACCAGTTTCATCATGTAAGATCTGCCCCTGATGAATCCGAATTGGGTGGGGTCAAATGCTCGGTGATTGCCTATGTACTTGTTAATGAGATCGGTAATAATACGTTCCATGGCTTTACTGATCCAACTTGTCAAGCTAATGGGGTGATAGTTTCCTGGAGAGAGAGAGAGAGAGAATTCCTGATGGTTGGTGTTGTGCTGTGAATTATAGTTCTACAGTATCCACCATGTAAAGGCTTGACCAGAAGCAAATTTTCTTCATTTCTGCAAATATTTCTTAATGCATTTACATATATTTCTCCAGCTCTGACTCTATGCATCACCTGTTAATTTGTTTTACTTATTTATACTTTGATGATGAAATCAGTCCCACTAAGCCAGTGGACTCTTTTCAGAAGACACCCAAGGTGGTATTCATACTGCATAGGACAGATTTGACCAGGGCATTTCCTTGAGTCTTTAAGAAATTAAGTGTCATTGGATCTCTGAAATCCATCTGAGCTACCACCAACTAAGGCAGATGGGACCTTGGTTTAACATCTCATCTGAAGGATGGTACTCTCAGGAGTGCAGTGCCTGCTTTGGAAAATTAAGCACCTGGGATGGGAATAAAACCCATTCTTCTGATTTTCCTGCACCAAAGGTGAGTGTACCACTTGTTGAGCCATTAATACTGTTGGCTACTAAATATGAACTGATTAATTGAGTAGTTATTATATGCATATAAATAGTTTAAATGATAATTAGCTAAGCATTTTTGCATATTTTATCAGCCGTGTTGCCACTGATTTGAACCTTCATCCTTTTCAGCTCCTTGATTTTTCTAGGGCTAATCAGTACAGCAAAGATGGTGGATGGCAACTAGTGCCATATAAAAATGTCTTAACACATGTTTATATAACTTATTAATAACAGGTTAGCTTGATAGGCCTTCAAGGTTCATATCAAAATAATACTATTAATGGGGGCATGGTAAGTATACTACAGCTCAAATTTATTATAATAAAACTGAGAAGAAATTGTTTCAACTACTTGACACCAATTTTGTACAACTGTTAAGGTCATCCTTGCAATAATGTGAAATCCTGATTCAAGAGCACTGTGTGTAGAATGTTTGTCAGAATACTTGGTATACAACATAGATGCTGGAAATGTAATTCTAGCCTTCCTAATGTGTTTATTCAGAGTATTTTTGAAGGAATGAGTACTATATGATGAGCTATTCCCTATAGCTATACTCTGGCATTTAAAACTATACATGCCAAGCGCTACAACTGTTACTTATAAATCAGTTGCAGTCTACATCATATTAGAAGTAGAAAGCTGTAGCCAGAGTGTATTAATATTGTTATTTGTACTATACAATGATATAATAAACATACATATGTTTTGAAGTGACAACATTTTTGACTGTATATGTTTTGTAGTGGAGTGCATACATTTATGTAAATATTCTGGGCTAATGATCACTTACTGCACTTTGATGACAAAATGCAATTCGGAAAGCTATTGTTAAGATAAACTAATGATGTGATGTTGTCCTATCTTGCCTTCATTCTTTCACTGGTTGGGTTCAGAACCGATCTTCTGTTCTGACTCTGCCATATGCAAAAACTCGAGGTCTTCCACTGGCTCGTGTCTGTATCCCTATCCCATCTTGCCCCAGGAAAGTTCCCCAGATCTTGTTTGCTGCTAAACAGATTGGGTGCTTCCATTTTGGCTCTGGCTAAGTTGGAAAATTCTTCTTCCTTATTAATATACTTGGTGTTTTGGCTGTTTAAAAAGTTAACGATTAGTGTTTTAGTAGTTATCTAGTTAGTTTAGAGAGTTTGTTCTTCTGCTTTGCTTCTGGACGTCATTTTTCTTCGCTAGGCCTGTGTTACTCCCTATTCCAGCTTAAATTTAATGTTTAAAGCCAGTTTCTAGTTAGAGAGCTTTCCTTTCTATACTTTACATTGCTTTTTTACACACTCGTATAATTTATAGAGTGTTGTAAATAAATTTATTGCTCCCATTACTTCTTCCTAACCTAAGCCGGCAGCTCATTTAAGTTAGAGGGCTATCCCCCCCACACACACACACACTTTTGACTAGGCAGCTTCGTTTTCAGTTAGAGAACTGCCACCCCTTCCCCCTCTTCAGTTGTAGTTGATATGGTTATTTCTTTTTGTTATTGTTAAAAAAAAAAAGTTATTGATATATATATATATATATATATATATATATATATATATATATATATATATATATATATATATATATAGCACAGTGATAGCTTTGGTTTGTCTACTAGACTTGAGCAGTTTGTACACTTTTCTTATACTTGTTGTTATTGTCTATCTGCCAAAATGCTGTATCTGCTTACCCTTGGAGCTTTTCTCCCCGGGCCTCCGCTGAAAATGGACATGCATCCAGTCGGACTATCCCGGTCAACAAATGTAAAATAAAAATAAAAATAAAAAATAAAATAAATAAAATTAGTATACTGATTATGTCTAAGGAACATAAGGAAGCCAAACCCTCTGGGTTCAAAAAGTGTGTGAAGCGTAACCAGAAAATGTCCATCATAGATGGACACACTTTTTGTGTATACTGTCTTGGAGCTTTGCATTTGCAAGAGTCCTGTTCCATTTACCACTCTTTCAGTTCCAGAGTGCTGCTTGAAAGGAAGAACAAACTTAGTGAGAGGTTTACTGAAGTCCCCTTTCACTGAAGCATTAGAAGAAGGTCAGGGCACTTCAAAATTGACCAAGTCTCCTTCATTGAAGTCTGACAAATCTGGAAAAAGGTCATCTCCTTCTTCTGGCCAATCGGTGCCAACAAAAAAGCTAACCAAAGTTGCTTCTCCAGACCTGAAGATTGCTGGGCCTGGTGAATCTCCGTCATTGCTCCAACTCTATCGGTGCCAATAGAGCTTGAATTATGGAGCCAATCCCCGGAATTGGTACCGGTCTCCCCTACTTTAAGATCACCTGTACTACAACCGGTCAGATTTCCTGCCCCCTCCTCTTGGTCCTCCAGGAGTCTTTCTGATGATGACATGGACTGAGTAGTGTGCAGACTTTTAAGGACACCCGTACTGGCCAAACTGCTATCAGCTCCAAACCAGAGGGATTTGGAACCGACCAGGACTTCCCCTTCGACATTGATTCCTCCTCTGAGCCAACCTGGGACCTCAGAGCTGGAATGCCTGGAACCAATTGTAGTGGAACCATCATGTCAAAACCTATTCCAGGACTTCAGTCCCGACATTTGCTCTGTCATCCTCGGTTCCATCTGAACTTGAGTTGTCTAGGAGTCGACATTCTCCGGTCGGGTCTGGGGAGGAGAGTCAGATCGGACATTTTTCAGATCCAAATTTGCCTCTCGGGGCTTCAGCGTGGGTGAGCTGGCACCTACATCGGCCTCAGAGCCAGCCCCTTGATTCCAAGGATGCCTTCTGAATCTTCGGATCCGGCGGTGTCATCAGATCAGGGGAAGGGGGCTTTCAATTTGATGAGGAGAGTGCTGTCTCCACAGACAGCTCCACTCTTGGGTCCTGACATTCTTCCCCCAAAGGCAGCAGCATTTGTCTTGGCACCACACTATTCACAGAAATGCAGAGACCCTAGGCCTCAGGATGCCCCATCAGGTGAACCCCTCTCTTCCAAAACCTCTCCAGAATACCCTTCTGAAGAGGTCCCTTGTAAGAGATTTTGCAAGATGAAGCATTTAGACTCCCCAGAGGAGTCAGTCACTTCTGTATAGACCTTGATGAGTCAGAAGAGTCCCCAAGGACGCCCTCTGAGGATGTCTCTTTTGCTGACATCCTAGAAATCCTGAAACAGAGAGGCGGCTGGAAGCCCATAAACCCTTCTGAGGAGGAGTCTGTATACCTGAAGGCTTTTGGGTCTCCCCTTTCCACCACTTGGGTGTCTCGGCCTTTCAACGAGTTCATGGAATTAGTCCATTAAAAGGAGTGGGAGTCTCCACAATCAGTGGAACCTGTTCCACGGAGGCCAAACAAATTTATTACTGCACCTACAAACAGGGAGTTTCTTACTAAGGGTGTTCCACTGGATACTATGGTGGTGGCGGTGGCCACCAAAAAGGAACTTTCAGAGACATCCTCGTCTGTCCATCTGCTGAACAAGGAGACTCGTATGATGGACAGATATGGAAAGCGCATGTTCTCTTCAGCGACTTTTGCACTCAGCTCTCTGAATTATCTAACGCACTTTACTAGGCTACAAAGAGATCTCCTAAAGGAGCTAGGAGATACTCTACAAGGTTCAGTAGATGCAGGGGTATCAGACAAGGTTTCCTCTCAGCTTTTCACCTTAAACTCTGTAGTTAACTCCTCTGTGAAGCTTATTTCTTAAAAAGCAGATGGAGCGAGCAGAGCAGCAGATTCAGAAATTTCCATGAGGAGACATTCCTGGATGCTTGAATGTGACTTTGCAGAACCCTTTAAGTCTACCTTTGTTAATGCCCCTTTCAATGGCTCATCCCTCTTCGACCCAAAAGTTAAGGACACACTCACCAGATGAGCTAGAAGGAAAAACTCTCTGCTGTAGGAGCCCGATTTTCCCTACCTTTTAGACCTTACCCAAAAGGTCAAAAGGAAGGAAAGATGTGGTTCTGAAAATCCCAGAGAGTTTTTCAGGATACACATGGTGACTCTTCCCCCCTCGGGACAGAGGGGGAATTAGTAATGAGAGACGCTGTACACACGACAGAGGGGGTCCGCAAAATCAGGTTGACAGGGATTTATGCCGTGGTAGGCCCTTTCACCGCTCCTGATGAGAGGCCCATCTGTCCATCTCTGGAGGCAGTCGGAGGTCGCTTATCTTTGTACTAAGAAGCCTAGCTGGAAATAACAAAAGACAAGTGGGTACAAAGTATCATATCCAGGGGCTACTCTATACCCTTCTTCCTTCCTGTCCCAAACATAACGAACACCCTGGACGTTCAACCCAGTCAGTGGGAACAGGCAACTTTAGAAATTCAAAAGTTGCTGGACAATAGAGTCATCGATAGAGTCCCGGTAGACCAAATAGGATCCGGAACTTACTCAAGGTTCTTTTTAGTGCCAAAGTGAACAGGGGACTGGAGGCCCATTTTGGATCTCAGCAGATTAAACAAACCAGTAAGAAAGACAACGTTCCGGATGGTAACACTGCAGTCAATTTTTCCCTTTCCGGGAAAAGACAATTGAATGTGCTCTATAGACATTCAGGATGTGTACTCGACATAAATATGGACAGGCCATCTAGGAGTCATCTGCGCTTTAGGCTGGGAGCCAGTCATTACCAATTTCGGGCTCTGCCCTTTGGTTTCACTACAGCCCCCAGAGTGTTCATCAAGTGAATGACAGTAGTGATGGCTTACTTGAGACATCTAGGATTCCGAGTGTTTCCATATCTAGATGACTTTCTCCTAACTGCCACCACCAAGCATCTACCCACCACCAAGCATCTACTACTAAAAACAAGAGACACCACATTACTTCTCTGCTGTTACCTAGGAATCACAATTAATTATGAAAAATCTGCCTTGTTACCATCTCAATGTATCATTTTTATAGGGGCAGATCAAGACACAGCAAAAATGGTAGGTAAAACTTCCTACAGAAAGAGTTTTAGCTGTGCAACATCAAGTCTTAAAACTTCTTTCCAAGAGAAGAGTACAGGCAAGAACAGTTCTGAAAGTCTTGGGAACCATGGCAGCAGTGATAAATTTAGTTCTGTTAGCCTGCATGCACATAAGAATCCTGCAGTGGCTACTGATCACTCAGTGGTCCTTGCAGGAGCTACCCGTGTCTCACAAAATTCTGATAACAGAGTCCTGCAAAAAAGGCCTTCGCTGGTGGCTTCACTCCACTCACGTGACATCAGGCCGACCCATTGTCTTTCCACAGCCTTTAGCCACAGTAGCCACGAATGCCTCCCAGATAGGGTGGGGGGGGGGCATTATCTGGGAAGGACAGTCCAAGGCACTTGGTAGGATCACAAGGCCCATTTGCACATCAATGTCCTAGAGATGAGAGTGGTGCTTTTGGGGTTCAGGCACTTCAGGACTCTCTTCCACTGGGAACTATTGCAATACAGACAGACAACATGTCAGTTGTTTGGTACATAAACAAACAAGGAGGAACCAGGTCGAGAGGCCCTGAGAGTATGGCAGTGTCGACCTCCTCTCAATGCTTTTTGATAGCAATGCACATACCGGGGAAATCCAATGTGATAGCAGACAAAGTCAGCAGAGCGATTCTGATGCCTCACAAGTGGTACTTAAAACAAGAAGTAGCAAAGATCATTTTCCGCAAATGGGCCAGCCTTGCTGCAACCTTTTTGCCACATCCATGAATGCCAAATGCAGCAACTATTTTGCCCTAATCCCCCCCTCCGGTGAGTCACCAAGGGGTGCACTTGTACATGATTGGCCCTCGTATCTCCTTTACACGTTCCCTCCCTTTTCCTTGATACCCAAAGTTCTTCAGAAAGCCATCTCATTGGGAAGCAATCTGATTGTCGTCGCCCAATACTGGCCTCATGAAATTTGGCTCCCTTTCCTTTGGCTTCATCTCCAGGAGGAGCCATGGGTTCTGGTCCCAGTTCCAGACCTTCTGATTCATACATCGGGAATGCTCCACCCCTTTCTTCAAACCCTCAAATTGACAGCTTGGCTGCTCCAATTCCAAATATAGCCAGACTCCCTAACCTTTCTCCTTTTGTGAAACATATCCTGATCTCCATCTCATAAGGCGTCAACGAGAAAACTATACATCAGCAAATGGAAAAGATTTCTTCCTGGGCATTAAGCAATCACATTGATCCCTTCTCTGCTCCTACAGATTCTATTCTTGAATTTCTAATGAAGCTATTTAATGAAGGAACAGCTGCAGCTACCATTTGAGTCCAGTTAGCAGCGATATTCAATTTTCATATAAATGATTTAGCTCAAATCTGATGTCTCACAGACTATGCAAGGCCTTCCTGAAGGGCACTATTCTAAGACCACCCATTAAGACCCCTCTACCACCATGGGACCTAAACTGTGTTTTGTCCTATATAATTTTTCCCCCCTTTGAACCTGCATCATCCTGTGATCTTAAGTTCTTGACATGGAAAGCAATTATTTTGATTGCCATCACTTCTGCTAGAAGGGTTTTAGAGCTGCAACCATTATCCATAAAGCCCTCCTACATGCTTTTCCACAGAAACAGAGTATCCTTTTGAACAAACCCATCCTTTCTACCAAAAGTATGCTCAGAGTCTATTTTAAATCAGTCCATAGATCTACCAGTGTTTTTCCCAACTATGGCAACAAGGCAGAATATATGCTACACCAACTGGATGTACATAGACAATTATGTTTCTACTTACATAGGACAAAAGACTTCAGAAAATCTGACCAATTATTTGTTTCATTTTCTGAAGCTAAGAAAGGTGCTCCTGTATCTAAGGTCACACTTTCAAAATGGCTATCAGGTTATATTACTTTTACATACAAATCTATCAACAAAGATCTTCCTGACAAAGTCAAGGGTCATTCTACGAGAGCCATAGCAGCTTTTTCTGCCTTTTGCATTAACCTACCAATTGATACCATTTGTGCTGCTGCAACATGGACAAGGCCTCATACCTTTATCACTCATTACAAAGTAGATTTGACCTCCAGGAACAGGGCATCTTTTGGGTCGACTGTTCTGAAGAATATTCTCCCGTCAGCCACCCAAGAAATGTGGTGTTAGGGATGCTGTCCCAACCAGTGAAAAAATGAAGGTGAGATAGGACAACATCACAGTTATGCACTCACCATAATGTTCCATGTGTGTTGTCCACCTAACCTTCATTCTTACATCCCACCTCCTTCCCCCAGCCTTTGGCTCCTGGAGGACTGAGTGGGTACATCTGGCAAGTAATGTTCTGTGACCTTCTTCATTGTTCTATAAAGTGTTGAGATAGTCCATTGGGTAACTGATGTTACCAGCGGATAAGGTCTGGGGAGCTTTCCTGGGGCATGATGGGATAGGGATACAGCCACCAGCCAGTGGAAGACCTCAAGCTTTTGTATACGGCTGAGTTGGAACAGAGGATCAGTTTTGAACCCAACCAATGAAAGAATGAAGGCGAGATGGACAACAGGTATGGTGAGTACATAACTTCTTTTTTTGCATAATCGATGTAAAACTGATATTACTTTTATATATTACTCAGTCCATTAGATTCAAAAATGAACTAAAGAATTTTCTGTCTAACTCATGGATATGTCCTTGTCAAGACCCCATATACACCTTTCCATCTTCTTCCTGCTCATACTCTCTTGCTCTACTACTACTACCTGCAAACTCCTTCATGTTGCTAAGGCTCAAACAGCCTACCACAATCTTTTATTTTAATTCAAACTTGTCATTTGTTGGTTTGCTGTGCGTAAATTAGTTATGCTGACATTATTCTTTGTTTTGTTTTCCTCAAATTTGTAACCTGTACTATCTTGTTAACCTGTAATACATTGTTATTGCTGTATTTTTCCCTTGTTTGTTTACTTTCACTTTGTATATTACATCTGGAGCTTTTCTCCTCGGGTCTCCACTGAAAATGGGTGTCAGCTCATTTGGACCAACCCGGTTAACAAATGTCAAATAAATAAATAATATTTGCCAACTGGTTTTGTGGCACAGTGGGATAAATTCCTGATGCTTACCAAGATGAACCAGGATAGATTAGTGACCTTGGGGTTGGAGGATCCTGCAAGTGAGGGTGTGAGTGAGAAGCAAATGCCTGCTCACAGATACTGAGTGTAATGATGCAACTCCATCTGCTGCAATTCTGATACCTGGAGGAGGCCACATATCTCAGCAAGAGCATTATAAAGGAAAGGAACTGAGTACCCACCCAGCAGCATCTTTGTGCTCATGTCTGGAAGAAAACATGCCAAAAGGGGCCTTCATTGTGTGACTTATTTTCACTCGTGCTGCTATGGGAGAGGGATGTAAGGCATAGAAAAATCCTATTTGTTCTTAGATGATAGCATGCCATAACTGGCTTTTGGCCTTGGGGAAGGAATGAGACATTCAGGTCATGGGAGTACTGGTGGTCAGCAGACAATGTGGAAAAAAGGACATGAGAAAAAAATAAGTATTTTTTTATTCTTCCTGTACCTTTTTGGAATGTATATTATGTGTTCCCGAATGATATAAAGTTATCAATTATGAAAGCTTTCTTTGCTTTCTTTGCAGGTAGCTAATCACTATATGACTGCACATCTCCACAGTCTTAAATATATTAACCACCAAAGCACTCAGCCTCAGAAAGGGTAATACTTCCTTACAACCACTACTGAATGTTTCAGTACACTCAACACATGGAGAGAAATATGACTTAGTATTTTCACTTTAACAATTACCACTAAATTAAAGGAGGGCAATATACCACTAAGTAAAAATAAGGATGGTTAAAATCATGGGGTCCCCAAATAAATAGGGTCCAAGAACCCAATCGATTTAGACCACAATTTAAATAGACTATTTATAAATATATCAACCTTTTTTTTGTTTAAAGTATATGACTTGATTATGTTACATTGATTTAGAGATTTGTATATTAAGAAATACAAGATATTTTCTACCCTCTCCTACTGCTTCATATCTTCTGGTTGTCCCAGTACACCCAGATATTGCTGGGTCTACCATCCCCTCTTTATACCCTGAACTTCCTCCTGATTCCGGACTAGGGCCGGTCTGGAACCTAAGGGCGTTCTTGAGTGTCATGAAGAAATCCATAAATATCTTCATACAGAAGCTCAACACTGGCCCTGTGGTGGTTGACAGCTGTAGTCCTGCTCCACTAGTAAATGTTAATATTAAGATATTATCAACAATATTAAGTAATAAACTAAATGCAGTAACTACTTCATTTTATTACACCCTTTCACTTAGGCTAATTCCTCGCAGACAAAGATTATAATTCATTAACACCTGAATTAGCTATAAAATACTTATTTAAGTATTAATAGTCAGACAACAGTGACAGCATCTGATGTTGCAAAGGCTTTTGATAAAGTAAATATTTTCTTTCTATTTAAGGCACTGTTCTCTTTTGGGATTACTGCATCATTCATCTATCAAATTAACATTTTATAGTCTAAGATAATAGCAACTTTCATTAGTGGGGGTTATTCTGGTTCTACTGACATTTAGACAAGAACCAGACAGGGCTTTTCTCTGCATTATTATTTATTCAGTCTATAATGAAAACCACTTTTACAGGTCAATCAAAACAAGCCTACTATAAACGATATAAAACTAGAGAACAGAGAGCCTCTTTATATACCCTTTCCTTGCAATTATATTACACTTCCTGGCTAAACTTGCAAACTCCTTATGTATGTTTCTTCATGTAATGTAAAGGTTTAATTATGCTTCAAACTACAGGCAAGTATAAATAAATCTGTTAAAATGCCAAAGTCAGATCCATCAATCCACAGTCCCTTTTACCCATTTTTAAACAAGACACTTCATCATTAAATTATAATGTATGGCATAGACAATCTTACATAATAAATAAATGAAAATAAACCATACTGACACAATTTCAGTTGCAAACATTATACATTATAAACAATGGCGGCACAATTGTGGCGACAAACATTATACATCACTTATAATATATCCAGTTATTGTCAGTCAACCATTACATACCTAATTCAATTTCTGCCTTCTTTTAAACCTCGTTCCTCCTCTGCATGTATTGATCCCACACTTCCCATTTTTTATGTAATTTGCTCCTACCCTTTTCTAAAGACCCCATTACCAGTTGTTTTATCTCTATTACTCTCTTGGCTACTTCTAGTACAGTCGGTTTAGACTTTGATTTCCATTTTTTTAGTAATTGCTTTTTTGCCAGCCATCATAATTAGACTCAGCAAGGCCTTACTATGTCTAGGCAATTCTGATTTTGTATCATAGCTGAAAAAAATGTTTCCTTATCTACACCAATTTGCTCACCCAGCATCTCTGACAGAGCAGTTTGTATGGAATCTTTAAAGTCTGCCAACTCATTGGACTCCCAGAAAATATGTTCCCAGTTACCTCTTTCTTCCCCATCACACACCCAACATTTGCTGTGTACCTAAGGAAAACCTCTTTGGAGTCTACTTGGGATATAAAAATACCGATGTATACACTTCCAAGCAAAGATCCTAAATCTTCTAGACTTTGTTGAATATTTTGGAGACATACATATATCCCCCCCATTGTTTCTTTGCAAATTGCTTATCCAATCTCTCTTCCCAATCTTTTCTAACCTCCTTTGATTGATACTTATAGATATCATGTAATATTTTATATGCTTTACTAATTATTCCTTTCTTAACAGCAGATTCTGTTCTAGTCTCTGCTAAAAACTCTACCAGTGCTGGTCTTTTGTTTGGGACCCATCTATTTCTTTATCTTTGCCTATACTCTGATATCAGTCCTTGATAGGGAAGGCAGTCTCTAACCTGCAACCTGCAGTCCAAATAAGTTCTCGGTGTCTTCCCATTCTATTACCTTTACCTCCCTATTTATTTGATCCCAAGACCTTGATTCCTTTGTCAGTTTTCTCCAGTAAATTCCAGCCCCCACTTGCCTATTGTCTGTATCCCTAATTGCTGTCATCCCTATTGCTAGAAGCTCCTTTCTCCATTCCCATGTTGGCTTAGTTCTAAGAATACTTTCTGCTACTTTATGAATATAATATTCTGTATGATTATTGTTATTCTCCTTAAAGGTCAGCATCCAGAATCCCAGTCTCTTATTGTTTCTTCAGTTCCCCCCATTTCATCATCATGTCTTTCCACTTTCCTTTTTCCCATTTTTGAACATGGAGTCAGGGTGTCACTGCAACAGTGACAATCATCTAAAGCCAAGGTTTACACTGCCAGGTGGCTAGCCTGTTTCAATTGATTATACATGCCAAAATAAGGACATGAAATCCCTGTCTCTATGTAAAATGTATTGGAATAGCTTAAAATAGAGGTTCATCCAGAGCAATACCTGAAAGATTAGAGAGTGCTGCAGAAAATAGAACAAAACCTCCATAGATGAACTAAAGTAATATTTATTAACAGCCCAAGGGCAGTCATTAATATGAGTATTTAGGTTCATCGGTGTGTACTAGGCTAATGGCCCTAGAGCCTTTACAAGCCTAGCCTATAGATGTACCCTGGCATCGTGCCACCCGACATAAGTTCCAGTGCCTCTATCAAGTAGAGCCACTGCAATGATCCCCAGGGTGAACTTTCTATTTCCCATCCACTCATCAAGATTTCTTTTGGAGAGGGCCAGTGAGGTACTCTGCTTCACATGTATGGGAAGTCGATTCCAGAGTATGGGCACTCTCTGGGTTATGAACCTGCCCCTCCAGCATGTTCTGTTGATTGTGATAATGAGGTTGAGGTGTCTGGAGCATGTGGTGCAGAGGGATTTGGATTTCTTTAGATGTAGCATTTCTAACAGAGCTGGTTCAGACATGGCTTTATAAGTCAAGCAGAGATCGCCTCTTAGTAGAAGATATGAGACAGAGAATAGCTGGAGTTTTTTTGAGTCTGTCCATGTAAGACGTGTTTAAGGCCTAGGATCCTCTTCGTGATGTAGTTTTGTGGCCTTTCCAGTTGTTGCATGTGTCTAGTGAGGTACATGCCAAATGAGGCATTATACTCGATGACTGGATGCAAAATCCTTGGTAATGAGATGTGCCACATAGAATGACTTTCTGACCACAGTGGCAATGTGGTGGTCAAAGGAGAGGTTGCTGTCAACCTGTGTCCCCAGATCTATTATAACGCCTTCAGTGTTCATTGGGCTCCCATTGATGTGGTAATTAGTGCGTACTGAGTTTTTCCCAAAGGGGATGATGACGCATTTTTTGGCATTAAGCATAGGATGTCTACATCACTTGGGGAGTTAATAATGGCTCTCAGCTTGCAGTCGTCTGTGAACTTCATCAGCCAGAGTCCCACCGTGTTGGCTTGGACTTCTGAGAAGTAGATGCCAAACAGGAGAGGACCCAGGACTGATCCCTGTTGGACTCCACTCATGACTGGTCGGCTGTCTGACTTGGAGTCCATTACTTTCACACTGTGGGTTCTATCTGTGAGACAATTTGCAACCCACTTAGTGATATAGAGGCTGATGCCTAGTTTGGTGAGTTTATCAATAATTCCTGAGTGGAAAATAGTATCAAAGGCCTTGGCCAGATAGAAGTAGGCTGTATGAACTGCCTTGCCCTTATCCACAGCTCTGGTGACTGACTCAAAGAAGTCAACCAGGTTGAGCAGGCATGATCTATCTTTCACAAAACCAAGTTACGTGGGATCTAGAGTTTGGAGATTCCCTATATCCTTGTTAATTAGGTCCATGATGATGCACTCCATAACCTTACATATCAGACTCGTCAGGCTAATGGGGCGACAGTGACCAGGGTGTGTAGTCGCTCTTCCTTTGTGGAGAGGGATGACTGTAGCAGTGCGCCATTCGGTAGGGACAAAGCCTGAGGTGAGGATGTGATTGAACAGGGCACACAGATGCAGTGCCAGTTCACTTTGTAGTTCATGTATAACACATCAAAGGATATTGTCAGGTCCCATGGAAGCTGTATTCTTGGTCTTAGACAATGCAGCTTTAACCTGTGCTGCAGTAATGCTGGGTGCCTGGCATTCTGCAGGTATTGTGATAGTTCCATTGGGGGGAGAGAGGGGTAAAGTTGGCACTGAATCTGTCGGCCAGTATGTTGACAATATCTGTTGGCTCGGTATAGCAGGTACCATTGTGCAGTAACTCAGAGCAAACCTGGGTATTGCCGTGGAGATTTTTGATATAACTGTAGAAGGCTTTGTGGTTGTTTTTAGTGTCTGCCACATTTCTGCCTTCATAGCTGGCTTTAGAGGTTTTGATGAGGGATCTGAACTTTTTGTTGAGGCTAATAAGGGATATATGATTCTTTATATAATTAGCAACACTCCTGGCAAGATTAAAATAATTATTTCATTAAACAGATAAAATAATGAATTTATTTTTATGGGAAAGGAAAACACATGTTTTCGTTATTTAGTTATTTATTTGTTAAGCATTTAGATGGACTGGTTCCTGGATCCATTGTAGCCCTGACCCAATCCAAAAGGCTTACTCAGAATGCCATACACAAAAGTCATATTTCATAACACTTTAGATACAAAACCATAATTTGCACAAATTATGATAGCTTATTCCAGTTTCAAATAAAGTAGTATGAAAATGTGTATCTTAGGCAGTGCAGAAGATCAATATAAATGTAGAGTGAGCAGTTGACTCAAAGGGAGATTACACTGGGGAAAAGTAGAGAGAGAGAGAGGGACTAGAATGTATCTGAGGTTAGCAGTTTGAAGTTTTTCAACAGATTTCTTGCTGAATAAATGTATATTTAGGTATAATTTTAAGAAGTTAATTTCATCATGGATTATCTTTGTATGATTTACATTTGTATATCATGGATAAATGAGCCAGCAGCTTTGGCCTGATTTCCCAATAATTAGTCTCATTTCTGATGGTGACAGGGAAGTGGTATTTTGCCAACAACCATCTGAAAGGAGAATTACAGCATTCAGTCTTCTTGAGTACACACCTGCCATCAATTAAAGAGACTCTCATTAACCCCAAATAAAGTTCAGCTGTCCTAGTACGCTTTTCCTGACATTTACTCAGCTGCCTGCTACAGCAGAAGCCATAGTTCGCAGAGAGCTTACAAAGCATCAAAGGGATCTCATTGTTGAAAGGTGTCAGTCAGGAGAAGAGTACAAAAAATTTCCATAGCATTGGATATACCATGGAACACAGTGAAGACAGTCATCAAAAAGTGGAAATAATATGGGACAACAGTGACATTGCAAAGAAGTGGAAGTCCCTCCAAAATTGATGAAAAGACAAGATGAAAACTGGTCAGGGAGGCTGCCAAGAGACCTACAGCAACACTGAAGGAGCTGCAGGAATTTCTAGCAAGTACTGGTTGTGTACTACATATGACAACAATCTCCCGTATTCACCATATGTCTTGGCGATGGGGTAGGGTTGCAAGATGGAAGCCTTTTCTTACACAGAAAAACATCCAGACCCGGCTAAAATTTGCAAAACAATACATCATCTCTCCCAAAAGCATGTGGGAAAATGTGTTATGGTCTGATGAGAGCAAGGTTGAACTTTTTGGCCATAATTCCAAAAGGTATGTTTGACGCAAAAACAACACTTTGCATCACGAAAAGAACACCATCCCCATGGTGAAGCATGGTTGTGGCAATATCATGCTTTGGAGTTGATTTTCTTTAGCTGGAACTGGGACTTTATTTAAGGTGGAGGGAATTATGAACAGTTCCAAGTACCAGTCACTTTTGGCACAAAACCTTCAGGCGTCTGCTAGAAAGCTGAACATGAAGAGGAATTTCATCTTTCAATATGACAGTGGCCCCAGGCATACATCAAAATCAACAAAAGAATGGCTTCACCAGAAGAAAATTAAAGTTTTGGAATGGCCAAGCCAGAGCCCAGACCTAAATCCAATAGAAAATCTGTTGGGTGAGCTAAAGAGGGCTGTGCACAAGAGATGCCCTTGCAATCTGACAGATTTGGAGTGCTTTTGCAAGGAAGAGTGGGCAAATATTGCCAAGTCAAGGTGTGCCATGCTGATAGACTCCTACCCAAGAAGACTGAATGCTGTAATTAAATAAAAAGGTGCTTCAACAAAGTATTAGTTTAAGGGTGTGCACAATTATGCAACCAGCTTATTGTACATGTTTTATTTTTTATAGTTTTCCCCGAACAGATCTTTTTGTTTTACAATTGAATTGTACAGATTATAGATCACAATAAAGGTGGGAAAAGTTTTGAAATGATTTATTGTGGTCTCATTTTTTTATATCACAAAAAACAGGCATTTTAACAGGGGTGTGTAAACTTTTTATATCCACTGCATGTCCGTTTGATTTAGAATTAATAGGTTTTTAATTACCACCTTCCTGGCTTCTTAAGTAAGTTGACTGGTGACTTTATTGCTTAATTTAAAAAAACATAAGTGCTTTACTCATGCAGGTTTCTGAATTGTGCTTGAATGCAAGTGATGGGGTCAGTTAGATCTCTTAAGTGTTGAAGCCTCTCTATTTTTTTAATTTCTCCAAGTCTTATGGGTTTTTAATACCATGATGGGGATGGACCCCATTCCTAAGTCAAAGTACGATTAAAGTTCATGAAATTAGTATTGTTTCAATCTTTGATGTCAGCCAGAAGTATTCTTAACAGCACCCACAGTGTGCCCAGTAATGACTCCTTCTGCAGTTCATACAGGGTTACATGAATTGGTAACATATCTAAATATGATTGTAGATTATTTTTTATAAGATCCGTTGCTCCTGCTACTATTAGAGCTGTTTGGGTATATGTCTTCCACATTACTCTCATTGCTGCCTGCAAATTCTGATATTGTATGACTTTGTGTCTCTCTCTACGCAAGACACTGTAGTCACTGGGTGTGGCGATATCAGTGCTACTTTTGTCTTCTTTTCATGGACCGCTATATGCGGTTTTCTAACATCCATCTTTTGAACTGTTAATAATGGGTGATCCCATGTGATGTAGACTTCAGCATTTTTTGTATGATGCTTTGTGGCTCATGTTTCCAGTGTTTTTCAGCCACTTCAGTACCATAATGTTTGCACAATCTCCAGTGAAACAGTCTTGCCACATTATTATACCTTTCAGTATACAGTCCTTCTGCCATTAGTATGTCACAGCCAGCAATGAGGTGTGCCACTATTTCCAGTTCAGTTTTGGGGTCTAAATGGAGGGATGATAAGTGTACAAGCAAGACAGATTAGTATTGCTAAAATTGAATTCATTCTCAAGTCTTGGTGAGTCACGAGGTGGACCCTGTTTTTCACAAAATCTCACCAAGATGATGCTGATATACAGACTGTATTTGTATAGCATATATCATGGATAGAAGTAGGTTAAACATTAGAAAAGATAGCTGGGTGCACAACACCCAGGCAAAAAGTGCCCAATCCTAGTAGGCACACTGGTACCAGGACTGGAAAAGATGACAGTGTAGAATCCTCAAAATATGGAAACATTAGTACAATGGGACCAGGCCAGGCCCAGGGGGAGGATGGCCCCCCTGTTGTAGAAGGAAGTAGTAGTCCATCAAAATCACAAAAACTGATAGGCCAAAGAAGAGCCATACAGAGAATAAAGTGGACTGTTGAGGATAAGAAAGAAATGATGTATTGTTAATATTATGCTTAAAGCCTCTCTACCTGCTGATGATATATATGTACAATAAGGTCAATATGATGCTATCTAAATAACAAGGAAGTCTGAGGGTATCTGACATTGAACAGCACATTAAATACAGCTACTTAAGACTGGGCCCCACTACAGAGACAAAGCATGTATAATTTGATTCTTTTCAAATGACAGTGCCAGAGCATGATTATTTAAAAAATTATTACATTAAATAAAAAGATATTTCCATAGCATTAGACGTTGCCCGTTCGATTCTCAGTTAGAGCGTCTTCTGTGTGGTGACATGCATGAATGGGCGTTCCTTCGTTGAAGGTTGTGCATTAGGCCTGGCAAGCCAGCATGTAAAACTCTACTGCCAATCATTAGTGGACCAGAGTTCCGCGGTGGCGACCCCTAACCGGGAAAAGCCGAAAAGACACAAACAATTACATATGTATGCAAGAAGGTTATATTTCGTCAAAGGTCTGCGTATCATTAATTAATTTTATCTACTGGAGAATGTGACTGTTAATCTCAAATATTCCTTAAGTAACCAGAACCTGGATTCTGAATGCTTAAAAAAATTAGGATTTTGCCTGTTTTGGGTACTTGGTAGAGGGAAAGAAGAAACACAGCATGTTTCATTAAATAAAATATGATAATTCCCCAAATATACTAAACTTAAGCTTAATGAGGAGAACATCTGAATAGTAATGAAGCAAATGATATACAGAAAACTTGGTTTAACGTTTCAATAAAACTTCACCCTGTTTCAGTACTACGTATTTCAGTTTCAACGATAAAAATATCTTATATCACTGTTCCTAGATATTGTTGTGAACTTCAGTAAGGATGATGAAACTAAATGAAACTAACTATAGTTAACATACATAAATGGGACATCTATCCCTAAACTGGCTTGCAAAAGGGTTATGATAATAAACAAAACTTACTAAGCACAGAATAAACTATCATGTTGTTATCCTTGAGTATCACATATGCAAAGTATATTATAAAGATAGTGGCGATCATATGCCTGGGGCTTTTTGCTTTGCTAAAACATAATGGAATGTAGTAAAAAGTTAAGTAATATTGAAGCATATCTAGCACAGAAAATATATGTGATTCTGTGGGTTGTGATATCTTGGTTTGATGGTTCAATGTTGTTGAACCTCAGTTCAAATTAAATGCAGCTTGACAGAGCCAAATAGAATCATACCTATATGTATTATATATCTATTTATATTTATATATATATATATATATATATATATATATATATATATATATATATATATGGTGGAATATAATGCAGCATACCTTTATTAACAAAAGTCTGGGCTTGTTCTGCCAACATAAAATAACAGTTTGTCAGTGTTGCAATGAAAAAAAATCATTGTAGTTCCAAACAAAAAGTAACTGGAGTTCACATCCCATTCACTGGGTTTAGATAGAGACATATCTACCATCACGTCAGCATTGGACCACTTTTTCTTTTTGCTTTTGGCATATTTGCTCCTGAAGTATTTTGATGGTTTGTTTAACACAGTAGCTCTGTTCAATCACTCTTTGACCTCAAGTGTGAATGCCACTTGGACAGAAACTTATTATCCTACAAATGTTCTAAAAACAGAACCAAGTCTGTGTCCTGAAACTCACACCTTTTGGCATCTGTATTATAAACTCTTTATTCGGCTGCTTCTTTCCTCTCCATGAGCTCACAGACTATTAGCACCACTTTTTCAACCTCTCCTGAAGGGAGGGATAGTATTTTAACAGAGTTTTAAAGGGATTCACCTTTTCTTCCCATGTGTCATTAGCTTGGGATCCTCCTGGATATCAAACAAGAGGTAGGGCAAACTGTCCCAATTTTTGCCATTTTCTTCTATCACCTCTCTGTTAAATTATTCCACCAGGCCGTCTCTAGTTGGTTCAAGTTCAAGCTGAAGTTGATTTAAAGTGCTTATATATAAGCAGTATTACAAAAGAAGTACATGAAACAAACGTGTGTAGCAAATGAGAAAGGACATAAATAGGGCTAAACCTCACCTACACGGTCAGAGAAGTAAGTTTTGATGAATATTTATCTTCATTAAGTATCAGGATCATCCCGAGCCATTCTGGCAGGAGTTTTCAAAGACAATGCTCCTGGTATGTGAAGGAACTTGCCGCTGAAGTGTTAAGCTGGGCTCTAGGAACCTCAAGCAATGCATGGTTGGTTGAATGAAGACTGTGAGCAGACCAGTAGCAGTACCAGCTTAGAAGTTCCCTACGAAAAGGGGGACCCAATTAGTGAAAGGCTAAATAAACCAGGATGAGGGATTCATAGGCGATGTAAGACTGAATGGTACACAGAAGTTCTGAGTTGTTTCACTTTGAACTTTTGATATAAACTTTGTATGATCTTAGACATGAAAGGGGGTCTTTATTCTCTAAGCAAGACCTGTTCCTAAGCTATGGTCTTAGAATTAGTGTTTTGAAAAGTGATTGCTTCGGGTACTTGACTGCATAATCCAGTATAACTCGAATATATATGTATCTGTAACAGGTCTTGTTAAAAAGACCTAAATAATTCTGACAATTTCTATGAAAGGTATGTTTTTGATAGGCAAAGGTATTAATAGGCTCATAAAGTCAGGATTTGGGGCCATTTGACACTCCCGGCATCTTGCACAAAAGTTTTCTACCTCTTACATAGTCCCTGGCTATTAGAATTTGGTTAGAACTCAGGGTTTAGCTTCAGCCACACACAAAATTCCTTGTGTGCCAGTTTAATTAATAGCTCTGTAAAAGGCTTAGGTACTAGTAATTCCCATGCAATTGCTTCCCTTTCCTTGGTCATATGGCTCATAAAATAATTTTGAAGTTCAAAATCGGAAAAGCTAGAGGAAGAGATGTGGTGTACTCTAACACCACTAGTACTCTGGATATGGTATCATAGCTCTGCAAAAGGTCTCATCTTCCCATTGGGTCTTCTTAAAGTTCAGTCTACTTATTCTCACATCTACTTTCACAGGGTTGTCTTACCCAGTAGCTTCTCAAGACGTGTGAGGCTTTACTTATATTCCAACTAAGACTAAGACAAGGGTCAGTGTATGTCATTCTTTTCTCAAAAATGAGAACTCCCCCAGTCTTTAGCATCATATTGTTCACTGCTCAGTAGCATAAGGTATATGTGTTATGTCCTGCCAAGGATATAATAGACAGCCGGTCTGCACCTAAACTGTCAAGAGAGCTCAAGATGAGCTCACTAAAAGACAAGTTTGGGCATGATACTCTTAGCAGCTTTACTGCAGCAGAAGACAACACTTCTCTGAGGCTTTCGAAAATTGATGGTCATCTTGTGCTTTCTTTATCTGGGCAGATAATTTCCTTTTGGGGAAAAAACTTCCATTTTTCTTAAGTTTGTTTATGTTTTACTTTCCTCTTTGGGAAAGTTATTTTAAAGCTACGAGTACTGGGTTTTAACAAACTGTTTTGAGACTGTAATGTAGTTTTAAATGGGTCAATTGTTTTTTCCATCAGCTTAAAAGTAGTAGAGTGTAACTAAAACATTTTTCCTGTGGAGAAATTGTACTAATTTTTCTTTTGTGAGGCTGGCATAGCATTTTAAAGTGCTTTTTTCTGTGTTTTTCCTGTCAAAAAATAATTGTTATAGATTGCAGTTGCTGCTTATCTTCTTTGGGAAAGAAGCACCTGTGACACTGCCAGCCCAGCTATCTGGAATTTTGCAAATAATTCTGTCATTTGTGAATATTGATATGATTTATACAGAACTATATGTTAGGTACTGAGCTTCAACAATGTAACCACAGCATACCCTGCTGGAACATAGAAGGTTAACTTACAAAATTTCAAGAAAATAAGTTGAAATGAAGTGCTTTATGATGTGCTATAAAGGTTAGTCAATTCAGTAAGGAGACAGGATGTCTAGAGCTAGAAGTTTATTTCTATTGTCCTGGAAGAAAAATAATTACTAGGTTTAAAATGTAAAGTGTTTTATTGCTTCCTAGCAGCTGCACATCTGAGAGATATGTATTTCTAACACAGAGATGTTAAGTTTCTGTTTAGCCTGAGAACTGAAGTCAGGTGACACAGAGTGATGTCATCCAAGCTGACCCAGCAGTAATGTTTGATAGTAATTTAAGAACTCTCTCAGAAAAAGACGCTCATTTTGTATTTTGTCTTTGACCTGGAAACATCCATCATCACCATCATCTGCTCTTGCCTTGCTAATAGTAAGTAACCAGGGTACAGTAATTTCTTTTAGATATAGACAGGAATGTAGTAAAGATTAATTAAGATGTTTTCTGTATTTATTTGAGACTGTCCTGCAATGTTGTTTTAAAATATTTCCTGTGATTCTGAACTCTGACGTAACTGTGTTGATTGAGTATTGTCTTGTTCTTTTATTATTTATTATTAAATATATTTAAACCTATCTTAGTGACTCATGTTTGTGAGACATATTTAAGATCTTAGAGTACTTGCATATGTATTTGGTGGCACTGCACAGGCCACTCCTAAATAGCCTTGCAAGTCTTGGTCACACTTACCATTTGGATAAAAGTGACATTACACAGTAGGATTGGTCACCCTGTGGTAAGGGGCTTAAATAACTGATAAGGAGGGGTTGGTAGCAGTGATAACTACCTTATAGTATAGGCAGAAGGGGTCATAGGTAGTAAACCTGTGGCAGCCTTCCCTAGGTGTGTGTGTGTTTGTATATAAGTCAAATTTCAAGTGTATGTGCATGTGTCAGCTACTTGGGCAGGGACACGAAGCACTGGTTGGACAGAGAGGGTGCTGGAGGTCTTGGCTTGACCCCTCAGCTGAGATCTTAACCCTATAGCTGTGCCAATGGGGAGTCTTATTGGGGATCCGGAGAAAGAGGGAGAAATCATCCTCAGACTGACTGTCTTGCAATGTGACAGTGGGGAGTCTTACTGGGGATCTGGAGAAAGAGGGAGAAACCAGCCCCAGACTGACTGTGATCTCTGTGTGCTCTTAAGGGAAATTCTACTTTACTGTGTGTGTCCTTGTCATCCTCCCATTGCGTACATCCCTCACTGTTGCCAGTGGTGAGGAGTGAAGCTGCTTGATTACTGGGCCAGTGCAGGGGCATCACATAGAAGTCTCCTTGATTACTGAGCCAGTGCATGGGGTGTCACATATTAATTGTTTTTCCCCTCCCTGAAAACACAAGCTAGTTTTTCAAGTGACCCTTGAGAAATGTTGCTTGAGAGGGTTGAGCCTATCTGGGAATACCTTACCCCATTCCCTGTCTTAAGAGCCCATCTGTGTTAGCATTGCTAGCCTCACTGCGGTGCTGCACTGTCATATCATATGCTTGCAACCCTAGGGTCCACCTTAGTAACTTGCCATTTTGCTGGCTGACTCAATGTAGCCATGTTAAGGGATTGTTGTCTGTAACTGCAGTGAGTTATCTTCCATACAGATAAGGCTGAAGTTTCTGCAGTGTCCACACTATGGCTAGTCATTCCTTTTCTACAGCTGCATAGCATTCCTCCCTAGGTTGGAGTCTATGACTGAGATAAACCATTGGGTGCTCCTCTCCCTCAGAGGAAACCTGGCTTAGTACAGCCCCAACCCCATGGTTTGAAGCATCCACCTGCGCAACAAATTCTTTGCTGTAATCTAGACTGGCTAACACAGCGGTTCCTCCCAAAGCTCCTTCAAGCTTCTGGAATGCCTACTCACATGTGGGGGTCCACACTACCTTATCTGGCTTGTTTTTCCTTATCAGGTCTGTGAGGAGAGCAGCTATGGTACTATAATTGGGGACAAACTTTCTGTAGTATGCTGCTGTCCCTAAGAATGCCCACACCTGTTTTTTGGTAACAGGGGCAGGCCATGCTTGAATGGCTTCCACTTTGGCAGGTTCTGGCCTGATCTTACCACTCCCCACTCTATGACCCAGGTAGCAGACCTCTGCCATACCCACTTGACATTTTCTGGGCTTAATGGTCAACCCTGCCCTCTGTAGTCTGCCCAGCACCTCCCTGACATGCTGAAGGTGCTGTTGCCAGGAATGGCTGTAGATGGCAATATCATCTAAGTAAGCAAGGGCAAAATCTCCTGCTCCTGCTAGGATACAATCTACCAGCCTCTGGAAAGATGCTGGGGCATTTTTCATCCCAAAGGGCATCTTCTTGAACTCATACAAGCTGAAAGGAGTCACAAAGGCTGGCCTCTGTCTGGCACTGGGAATCATGGGCACTTGCCAGTAACCCTTGGTAAGATCAATGGTGGTAAGATACTTAGCCCCACTCAGCTGCTCTAGTTCTTCATCTGTCCTGGGCATGGGGTAAGCATCTGACTCTGTGTGACTATTTAATTTCCTGTAGTCCACAAAGAACCTGGCCTGGTGCTGCCATCCTTCTTTGGTACCAGCACCACTGGGGAGGCCCAGGGACTGCTGGACTCCTGAATTACCCCTAGTTCCAACATTTCCTGTACCTCATCCCTCAGAGTCTGTTTGACTCTCTCAAGCATCCTATAAGGGGCCTGCTTAATAGGCCTTTGGGGTCCTATATCCACATGGTGCTGCAGGAGCATTCCTGTCATACCAGACCTTTTTTTGCGGTTGGGCTTCTGCCAGGTTCTACTGGGCCAAGCCCATGAGTTCTCTGAGCCTTGTCCTGAGGTTTAGAACATATGCCACAACATACTCCTTGTGGTATTCACACTCACCCTCCCTCATCTCGAATCAAATCTAAAGGTCCCCTCACCCTGTGCCCATACATCAACTCAAAGGGTGAAACACATGTGGATTCCTGGGGCCTCTCCCTGTAAGCAAACAATAGATGGGGAAAATATTTTTCCCATTCCCTCTTAAACTGGTTTGCAAATGCCCGTGGCATTGTCTTGAGTGTAGAGTTTAACCTCTCAACAAGACCATTAGTCTGGGGATGGTAGGGGGTGGTCTTTAGGTGCTTCATCCCACAGTACTTCCACAGACAAGCCAGCAGGTCTGACATGAAATTTGCACCTCTGTCAGTCAGTATTTCTTTTGGAAAACCTACCCTGCTGAAAATCTCGAACAAAGGATTTTCCACCTTTTCTACCTCAGTGGAGGACAGAGCCACCACCTCAGGGTATCTGCTAGCGTAGTCTACTACCTCTAGGATATATTTTTTCCCTGTGGAACTTGGGGTATTCAGAGGTCCCACAATATCCATAACTACCCTCTGAAATGGTTTCTCAATCACAGGCAAAGGCATCAAAGGCACTTTCACTTTGTCTCCTGCCTTGCCTACATTTTGGCACTGCTCACAGGTTCTGCAGTACCCTGTTACATCTCTGGAAATCCCAGGCCAGTAGAAGTTCTGCATAATACGTCTCTTTGTACGTGTTATATCCATATGACCTGCAAAGGGAATATCATGGGCTATGGCTAGAAGTGCCAGATGGTAGGCTCTGGGCACTACCAAATGCTGTATTCTCTCACCCTCTAGACCTTCCTCAGGGGTCCACTGTCTATACAGTAACCCTTTGTCCCAGTATACAGATTCCCATTTACCTTGAGAATCAGCTGCCTCACTATCTACCTCCCTCAGGCCTTGTAATGTCAGGTCTGAGAGCTAATCCTGTCTAAACTCACTCTTTGTGACCCTTCCCAGCTTCCCTTCCACAGGAAGTCTGGTATCCCTTGAAAGTGTCACCTCACTGTCAGCCTGGGTACTACCACTCAACTCTGCCCTTACAGTTACTCTGTCCAAGGGAACATCAGTACCCAAAAGCAGCTGTGGCTCACCTTCAGTCTCACTGCTACAGGGTAGCTTCCTCCCTGAAGTAACCACCTCACCAGTTCTGGCTTCAAGTGTGTGGTCTGTCTGGGTCTCCCCCCAGGCTACCAGATGCACATGCTTGTCCTCAAGCCTGACTGCATGTAACTGCATGCTCACAGGGTATGGCATTATCAAAATCATTCTATATCAGGACATCTGCAGGGATATCCTCAAACACACCTATTTGCTGGCTTCCTTTTCCACCTTCCCAGTCAAGGTGAACCCTAGTCAGAGGTATTTGGAATGTGGTCCCTCCTAAAACTCTGACTGTAGTAGACTGCCCAAGCAAGTCATGCTCCTCTGTAACCATTGCAGGATATAACCTCTTGTGGTAGATTGGTACCCTTGTTGTCTGGAGACAACTTACTGCTGGCATTTTGTCATTCCCACTTACTGGCTCTCCCAACTTTTGTTCCCCACCTTGCCTCTGTGGACATCTATATGCTACATGCCCCCACTGGTTGCATTTAAAACATTTAACCTTTGGTCCTGGATGTGTACCTGGACGAGTAGCTTCTGCTGCTACTAGCGGACTCTGTTTGGGCAGTCTGGGCTGCCCACCATGGCTTCCCTTAGACCCATGAGCAGCACTGAGTGTCCCTTTCCTGTGCAGTGATGCCCTGCTTGCTAGGTGTAGGTCTCCCTTCTTCCCCAACTCATCTGCAGTGTCTATCAGCTAACCAGATTCTCATGTCCTCAGGCAAAGTGCTAAGGGCTTGTTCTCTCACCAAAAGGTCTGCCAGCCCTTCAAAAGTGGTGACCTGACATCCACTCACCCACCTATGAAAATAAATGCTTAGTTCAGCAACATATTCACACATGCTTTCATCTGCCTTGTGCCTATGCTCATGAATTTTTTTTCTATAAGCTTCAGGTGTTAACTTAAAACTTTCTAAAAGACAGTTCTTTACAACATTATAATTTAAACAATCACTATCAGGCAGTTTAGAAATTGCAGTTACAGCTTTACCATAGAGTAAGGGGGCTAGGAACCTTCCCAGAGCCCTTGGGCATCATTATACTGTTTACATACCCTGTCAATTAAATTATATGAATGAAACTATCAAAATTATCCCCCTCTGTAAATTGTGGAAGAAATTCACTGACCTTTGTTCCTTCTGGGATTCAGTTACTCCCTTTCCCATTACCTCTATGACTCTGATGAAGAGTCAGCATCTCCTTTTCATGTTGCCTCTGCCTCTTCTTCTCGTCAGCTTCCAGACATCGCAATTTCTAATTTTCCTCAGCCTTCACACATTACGGTTTCTTATTTTTCTCATTCTCTAGACATCTCAGTCTCTCTGCTATCTCTATTTCCAAACACTTGGCCTTCAGCTCAAGTGTCCAGATGGATTTTTAAGTCCTCTGTGGAAAGATTGAGCTGCCCATTTTCTGAGAGTTGTACATCTCCAAGGCCAGTCTGATTGTCCTCCTAGTTGCTATCCTGTTATGCAGTTGTGACTAAAGCTGAAATGATGTCTGCTTTAGTCAGGTTGGCATGCACCGTTCCTTTAGCCTGGCACATCTCAGCCAACTAGCTCCTTGTCAGCTTGCCATACTCCTCTGCTGACATGCTTGCCTGCTCTCCCTGACTAACTAAGCTAACAAAAAAAATAAAACAAGTATGATATGAACTCTGAATGTTCACTGCTTGGCTGATTGAGAGTACAAACACCTTCAGTGACCATTGTACACAGGCTACAGGAATTCAATATCCACACTACTGCCAATCAATTAATATGTGATGTGAATATCCTACCACTGCCTACCAATTAATATGTGACACAACTGCACTGGTCCAGTAATCAAGGAACCTTCTATGTGATGTCCCTGCACTGGCCCGGTAATCAAGATGCCTCAGTCCTCACCACTGGCAAGAGTGAGGGACGTACACAATGGGAGAATGACAAGTACACACACAGTAAAGTACAATTTCCCTTAAGAGCACACAGAGATCACAGTCAGTCTGGGGCTGGTTTCTCCATCTTTCTCCAGATTCCCAATAAGACTCCTCACTGGTACAGCTATAGGGTTAAGATCTCAGCTGAGTGGTCAAGCCAAGACCTCCAGCACCCTCTCTGTCCAACCAGTGCTTCGTGTCCCTGCCCAAGTAGCTGACACACACACACTTTGAGATTTGATTTACGTACAAACACACACACACACTTGGGGAAGGCTGGCACAGGTTTACTAGCTATGCTCCCTTCTGCCCAAACTATAAGGTAGTTATCACTGCCACCAACCTTTCCTTATCAGCTACTTAAGGCCCTTACCAAAGGGTGACCAATCCTACTGTGTAATGTTACTATTATCCAAATAGTAAGTGTGACCAAGACTTGCAAGGCTATTTAGGAGTGGTCAATACAGTGTCACCAAATTCATATGCAAATAATCTAAGAGCTTAAATATGTCTCACAAATATCAGCCACAAAGATAGGTTTAAATATATTTAATAATAAATAATAAAAAAACAAGACGATACTCAATCAACACAGTTACTTCAAAGTTCAGAATCACAGGAAATATTTTAAAACAACATTGCAGGACAGTCTCAAATAAATACAGAAAACATCTAAACTAATTTTTACAATATTCCTATCTATATCTAAAAGAAATTACTGTACCCTGGTTACTTACTATTAGCAAGGCAAGTGCGGATGATGGTGATGACGGATGTTTCCAGGTCAAAGACAAAATACAAAATGGCCTGTCTTTCTCTGAGAGAGTTCTTAAATTACTATCAAACATTACTGCTGGGTCAGCTTGGATGACATCACCCTTTGTCACCTGACTTAAGTTCCCATGCTAAACAGAAACTTAACATCTCTGTGTTAGAAATACATATCTCTCAGATGTGCAGTTGCTAGGAAGCAATAAAACACTGTACATTTTAAACCTAGAAATTATTTTTCTTTCAGGACAATAGAAAGAAACTTCTAGCTCTAGACATCCTGTCTCCTTGCTGCATTAACTAACTTTTATAGCACATCATAAAGCACTTAATTTCAACTTATTTCCTTGAGATATTGTAAGTTAATCTTCTATGTTCCAGCAGGGTATTCTGTGGTTACATTCTTGAAGCTCAGTACCTAACATACAGTTCTGTATAAATCATATCAATATTCACAAATGGCATGGAATTATTTACAAAATTCCAGATAGCTGGCAGTGTCACAGGACCATTTTTGGCCTGACCATGGAACAGGCTACCGGTTCCACAGTCAGTCCTTCTTCCAACAACAAAAAGAGAAAAATTAAACAAACAGCCTTTGCCATCACAGTAGGTTAGCAAATTTCTTTAGCCGTAGGTGGATGACTTTGCCGTGGCCATTTGTTGCACCTCAGACCACTCAAGTTTTACCCTGGATCCCTCTGGTGTAGCACCTACAGCCACTATGGACCAGTAGTTAGCCGTGTCCTCTCCAGCTGTTGGGGTCCCCTAACTGCGCAAGGTAGTGCCCTGTTGTCAGTCCTGGGATAGGGAACCGAGAAGGTTTCCCTGTTGTGTCAGAATGCTGTACCCATCCCTGGGGAAACAGCTGTTGCAGTTAGTATCATGGTTGGCCCATTTGCCCTGTCAAAAAGAAACAGAAGACCAAGCATGTATCTACTCCTCCTCAAATTTCTTTGGATAGGAGTAGTTTACTGGGTCTAGCTCAGAGTTTAATTCAGGCTATTGATCCTTCTTGTAAAGTAGTTTCTGGTGAAACAAAGAGGGATTCCTCTTTTCCTGAAGAGATTCAAGATTCTGATTCTGAACAGGAAGATGCAGGGTGGTTACAGTTATTTTATTTCAGATTTTTGATTCAGACTCAGAGGCGAGCTCAGTTTCTGATTCTCCCTGTGGAGGTTTCTCTTTCTGTGAGACTGTTGCAAGAACATGTCGGTATTTTCAATGGGAGAGTACTGAGTTTTCTCAGTCCCTCAGAACATGCTATGAGTTGTTACAGAAGGATATTCTAGAACCTACACCCATTCATCCTGTCCTGTTTACATTAGAGAATGTGTGTGTTATTGCATGCAATCTTCCTGATAATCAGCCAGCTGCCCCTAAAAAGGCAGATAGGTTATATACAGTTCCTCAGTCTTTTAAATAGGTATACACTGTTCTCAGACCTGACCCAGCAGTAATAGCTTTAAATGATCCCACTGCTGCTGCAAGTACTTAGTTAATTCAAATCCTACTGTTTCTGATAAGGATGGGAAAATTATTGGTAGGCTTGGGGAAAAGTCTATGCTTCTGCAACTTTGGTTTTCAGAATTTTGAACTGTCAGGCTTATATGTTAAAGTTTGTTATGATAAACTGTGACCATATGAGGAATGTTTTATCTGTAGTTTCATTTTGTAAGGAATAATCTTCTTTAAATAACTTAAGTTTCTTCCATTCCACAGGTGATTACTCATTGTTTACAGTATGTGTATTACTCAGGTGATACTTCCTCTGGGGCTATGGCCACTGCTACTCTTTTGAGGAGATTTGCATGGCTGCATTCTCAGAATCTCCCAGATTATGTTAAAATGAGATTTTAAATTTTCCTTTGGTTAGATCTTAACGTTTGCCCCCCCCCCCCCCCCACACTGTACTGCAGAGGTGACAAACAAAAGTGTGATTAAAGGGGCCAGCTGATCCAGGGAATCACTGACATTTTCAGCCCTCCCTGCTTTCTAAATTTTTCTAGGGGATTTTCTATTTTCTCTTTCAGTTGTAAAAAAAACAGAATAAATAGAGCCAACAAAATACAGGTAAACAGATGATTAAGACAAAATGGCAAAAGGGTACCAAAAAGAAGGCTCATGCCTCCCAAAAACCAAGGACTGTCCAGCAAGTCTGAATGACTATTCAAGAGACCTTGTGACCCCCTGCCTCCCTTCCTGGCCCTGTTTTTCTTCCAGAAAGTCTGAATCTCCATTTTTCTCTTTGGCAACAGAGTGTTTCAGACAAATGTGTTCTGAAAATCATTCATCAAGGTTACAGATGGCTGTTGGAGGAAATTCCTCTTTTCCAGGGGTATTCATCATCTTCCAGAGCCGACTCATTTGTTTTCATCACATGCTGTCTCAAGGAGTGATAGAACCAGTTCCACCTTCACAGTTTTGGAAGTGTTTTTTTTTTCCAAGGATGTTTCTAGTGCCAAAGAAAGAAAATGCTTGTAGACCAGTTCTGTGTTTTTCTTTTTTAAACTTGTTTGTGATAGTACACAGATTCAAAATTATGTCACTTCATAACCTGTTACTTCTTCCTTGTTCAAGTGTCTTGGTAACATTACACTTAAAAGATGCTTATCATCACATCCCTATTCATCCAGACTTCAGATGTTTCTTACTGTTTTGTGTATCTGGATCACACTGTCAGTTCTTTGCTTTACCCTTTAGACTGTCCACTGCACCAAGAGTGTTCACAAAGTTTCTAGCCCCAGCTGTAGTTCTTTGCAGACTACAGAATATCCACATTTTTCCATATTTAGATGACTTACATATCTTTACAGAGTATTTCTCAAAGTGTCAGGATTCTATCTCTCTGTTTTGTGTGAGATCTCTTACACAAGCTGGGATTCCAAGAGAGCATTCAAAAGTCTTTCTTGACTCCTTCAACAGGATTGCGTTTCTGGGATGTCATCTAGACACCCCAGTTCAAATATCTTTTCTTTAACAGGAAAAAAATTGATTTATACCTAGTTATAAGGTTTTCCACTCAGATTTCGGTCCCTGTCTGGGAATACCACAGGATTTTTGGTATCATGATATCTATGATTCTCATGATACCCCTGTCAAGGCTCCACATAAGAAAGATACAATTGTATCTGAAATCTCTTAGCATCAGCACTGTTTTTCTTTTCAAATCCCAGTGTTGGGGCTTATCAGAAGAGAAATCTTTTAACAGAGACAAAAGATATCCTTATATCCAAGTCTCCTTCTCTACTCCAAAGCAGTCAGTTACCACAGACTCTTCAAACTTTGCTTGGGTGAAGATTCAGGAGACATAACAGTTCAGGGGGGTGTGGGATACCAAGGAAAGATGTAAGCACAGAAATATCAAGGAGATGCTTACCCCGATCAATGCACTCAACTCTCTGAACCATCTTTGGGCAACAGGACCTCTTCAAGTGGATATAGAGAATATCACAGTCATGTGCTACATCAGCAAGCAAGGGGGACCAGGTCATATCTCCTTTGCAGACTAGCCATGTTAGCTTGGGACATAGCTTCACAGGACACACTTACTCTACAGGCATGGTACACTCTGTTAGAGCAAAATTGAGTGGCAGACAAGGTGAGCAGGACCAGGGCAGACCCTCACAAATAGGAACTAGATTGGAGGTCTTTCAAGATTTGATCCATATGTGGGGGGTTCCTCAAGTTGACCTCTATGCCTCCTCTCTGAACTGTCAGTTATCAAGATTCTGTTCCAGAATGTCATGCAAGAAGGCCTTTAACACAGATACCTTTCCTTTTCATTGGACAGAAATGTTCCCTGTGCTTTTCCACCCTTTCTGCTAATATCTGGGAAACTTCTTGTAAATTTTATTAATTAATATTTCAGAATACCATCTTAAACTGTGCCAACCTTATACATTTTTGTTGAATACTGCTACTATTTAAATTAAAACTCAGGATGTACATTGTACACTGTAAATACTGTTAATGTTCATCACTTTGTCTATTAAATTGGTTTTAATGTGTGTCAACTGTATGAATGGAGCTTTTCTCCCCAGGCCTCCACTGAAAATGGGCCTCGTGCTCCGTCAGACATTACCCGGTTAACAAATGAAATAAATAAGTAAAACTTCTGAAGACTTGGAAAAAATCCCCAAAGATTATTGTAGTGACTCCCTTCTGGGCTAGGCAACCACTGGAAGTAGCTGGGGGGCAATTACCGCAAACTTCCTCATGGACTGGATCTACTCACATAAAAACAGGGGTGTTTGATACACCCTGATATCAATCACCTTCAATTTACTGTCTAGACAATAGGATAATAATTCCTTTTAGGCACCTGTTTATTGAGGAAGTGCAGCAGGCACTAATGGAGGCATGAAAGCCCACTACTAGAAAATTGCTTATTAGCAAATGGAAAAGCTTTTCTTATTGGTGCCAACAGCATAACCAGCAACCATTCAGAGCTAGTTGTTATCTTGTATTATATTATTTGTATGAATTACTATCCTATGGTCTTTCTTATTCTTCTATCAAGGTGCATTTATCAGCATTTTCAGCTTGCCTGCTCATGGATCCTCCTCTTTCAATGCAGTCTCATGTTAAAATGTTCTTGATAGGGGTTTTGCGTAAGAGGCCACCAAGAAAATCTGTGGCCCCTCCTTTGGATCTTATGTTTGTGTTAGAGAAACTAACACTTGCTCCTTTTGATCCAGCTAACCTGGCTGACTTGAGGGTCTTAACAAGTAAAACAGTTTTACTGATTGCTCTGACCTCTGCAAGAAAGGTATCTGAGTTGCAAGCTGTTATGATAGTCAACCTCTATCTCATTTTCCATAGGGACATGGTTTCTTTGAGAACTAATCCTTCTTCCATGCCTAAAGTGGTATCCAAGTTTACTTTTAGATAAACTGTTCAGCTCTCCATAAGGATACCCCATACCTTGGATGTCCTTAGGCAACCCAGGCACTGTCTTGATACAACTAAATATTTTAGATATTTGAATCAATTATTCATTTTTTTGTGAATGTAAGAAGAAGAGACAGCCTGTGTCAAAGGTAACCATAGCACAAATACATTAGTATTTACACAAGAAAATCACAATTTTCTGTGTTTGTGCACTTTCCAAGTGGATTCCACTAGATAGATAGTTGTATAGATGGATAGACATAGACAGATAGATAGCGGGATAGATAGATTGATATATAGACAGACAGATAGATAGATAGATAGATAGATAGATAGATAGATAGATAGATAGATAGATGAGTGTGTGTGCAGACGCGTGAGTGTGTGCGTGCATGTGTGTTTGTATATATATATATATATATATATATATATATATATATATATATATATATATATATATATATATATATATATATATATATATATATATATATATATATATATATATATATATATATATATATATATATATATATATATATATATATATAAAAAACAATTCTCAAAAGAGTGAATGTAAAAAGAATGATCATTTTAGAGCAAATCCAAAACAATCAAAAAACAGGAGACACTAAAACTACTTTTTTTAGCAAGGTGCCCTACATCCCCCTGCTAATATTTTATATATATATATATATATATATATATATATATATATATATATATATATATACCAACTCCAAGATTGTACAATTTCAGGGTAAGAACAAATTCCCTTACCCAGCTGCAATGCGATCACATTCAAAAGGCTGCTGGCAAAACCACCATTAAACATACCATTTGCTCATATGTGTGATCATTTTTTTTTACATCAGTAAAAACTGTTTTCTCATTTGAGTTTTCACTCTCCTCAACTGCAACCATATATGTATATATGTGTGTTTATAGTTTATATATGTGTATATATATATATATATATATATATATATATATATATATATATATTATTTACATTACTGTTCATCAGCGATTACATTTGTCAACACAACATCCATGAATCTACTTACAGTAGTCACAGAAGTAAACCTCACAGTTTACATTTGTAAACTCTAATCACATCAACCTGTATTCCTATACTCAACTTATCCAAACACCCACCTGCATTGAAAAAAATACAAACAAGGAATCCATACTAGACTGGATCCTTACAAACAACTCATCTACTGCCCAATATTATGGTACAGTACCAACTGGCCTTAGTGACCAGTTACCCACATTCATATTAAGACAGCAGCTCAAAACCACTAAAACAACCACCTCACGTGAAATGCGTAATTCAAAAAATTTCATACCTGAGCATTTCATTAATGCACTCAGGTATTGCAACTGGGCTCCCCTAGCAACCCTCACACTAGACAAGGCAGTGGAGTACTTCAATTCCACCTTTTTAAATATATTAAATCAGATGTCCAGACAATTCAAATAAAAACCAACCCAGCCCGTTGTCTCTCTAAAAACACAAGAACCCTTCTCAAACTTGGGGATAAAACTTGGTATACATGATATCACAATAAGACCGATCACAACAGGCAGAGTTTCCTCGAATTGTGTAATAAAGCAAAAAAAGGTAAGATAAGAAAAATCACTACACAGAGCTACAAGTAAAACATACCACTAATCCCCAAAAATTCTGGCCAGCTGTCAACCAATTATTACAACTAGGTAAACCCACTACCCCTCCCCCCAATGATAGAGGAGATAATATAGAGATAGCTACCCAATTTAACAACTACCTCACTTCTTCCATCCTTAACCTAACTAGCAACAGCCAGCCTTGCACGCTCCCGCAAGCACTTAACAACCTAAACTCATACCCTCCATTCACTGTCAAACCATTTCCTACCAACACAATATACACGCACCTCACTAAACTAAAACCCACCACTTTGCCAATCGACAAACTCCTTGCAGAGTACCTCAGAATTGCCAATAGTGCTATAGCTTATCCCATCTTCATATATTTCAGCCCTTTGGAAAACCTCCTACATAATACCCTTACACAAAGGTGGACCCTCATCCAAACTTACCAATTACCGCCCCATAGCAATCTTATCCCCCATATCAAAAATCCTTGAAAAATTTATCCATTCTCAGCTGACGATACATTTACTTATAAATGGTCTCCTCACCAACACCCAGCATAGCTTTTGCCCATTCCGTAGCACCACCACAGCACTCATATCCTTCGCCAACACTGTCAATCGATATAGGAACCAAGGAAACCTAGTGTCTGCTACCGTCCTTGATCTGTCTAAACCATTTGATACAGTATCCCACAGCAAACTACTTGCTATCTTAGCTGAATTCAGCCTAAACCACCCCTCGTTGCTCTGGTTTCAAGACTACCTATCCAACTGCCAAGAAGCAGTTAAGTGGCATAATTCCCTCTCCCCCTTCTCCCAGTAACAGTAGGTGTACAACAAGGATCCATACTGGGACCCCTACTGTTTAATATCTTTACAAACACCCTCCACAGCACCACCCAGCAATATACAATAGTCCAATATGTGCAGATGATACTACACTGATCTGCTCAGCTCCCACACTCCAAACACTCCAGACTAAAACTCAAGAGGCCTTCTCCAATATCGAAAACTGGTTAAAAAACTCACAACTAATACTTAACCCCAAAAAGACTCAACTTATGCATTTCCACCCGACCAAAACTATTGACTCATCTGCTCTTTTCTCAGTCAATTCTGCCAATAACACACAAACCCCCCAGTGTCACAAACTTAACTTCTTGGTGTAATACTTGACCAAAACCTAAAGTTTGACAAACATATAGCACAAACCATATCCAAAGTCCATAAAAACTTGGAACTCTATACCGCTGCAAAAACTATCTAACCAAAAACACCAAAATTACTATATCCAGAACTCACCTTCTCTCTGCATTGCTTTATGCATCCCCTGTATTAACAAACCTTAACAAGACTGAGCTACACAAATTGTCCATGTGCTATAATAAAATAGTTAGATTTGCAACCAACTCTAATTTCCACTCCCACCACTGTCACTCACTAAAACAATTAGGTTGGCTAGAACTCGCCAACTTACTAAACTATAACCAACTCACCATGGCTCATTACTTGCTGTACCACCCAAACAAGATTCCTGATCTCTCAGGCTTACTCAACTTTTACAGCTCTGCTCACCAACTAAGATCCACAAACAAAGCCCTTCTTGAAGTAGCTAAGTGTAGACAGTGCTGGTGAATCCCTCTGCTCCTACACTGTTGCTAAAATCTGGAATTCGCTTCCACCAGATATCAGATTGCAAAACAGCAGTCCCATTTTTAAAACCTTATTAAAAGCCCACTTCAATCTCATCTGGAAATGTACCTGTACTGACCATGGCTAGCCTTACTACCACCAATTAGATAAATCTTCCTCTGCTTCCTCTGACACTACTCAAAGGTCAAACACATAGAAAAAAAACTACCATAATGAATTGTATTTTTAAATGGATGTATATAACTGTATATATATATTACTGCACTTTCTTAACCAAATACATTATATTTTCTGGTTTACTACTGTACACTCTATATTGTACACTTCTGTAACTTCTCATGGTACTATGCTATGATATATTGTTGTTTGCTCTATTAATTTGTACTCATCTCTGACTTTTGTATTTTTATCATAAATGTGGAGCTTTTGTATTTTTTATGATTGTCATGTATGTGGAGCTTTTCTCCCTGGGCCTCTGGTGAAAACGGGCACCTGATTGCCCTGTCATACCAACCCAGTAATCAAATATAAAACAAATAAATAAATAAATAAATAAATAAATAATACATTCTGAAAAAGATAAACAAAATTAATCTGTTACATAAAAACACTGGGCAAAGTACCCTAAAGGAAATTGCATCTACAATTGTGATTAATGTGTTGGGTCTGCCCTCTTGCACCCTCTAACGTATACATAATATTAACTCCGTGATCACACAACTGTGACCAAAATGAATTACTAACAATTATACTATAGTTTACAATCAGTAAGTTGACTGTAGCTTAATAAAACAAAGTTGCTGCAAACAATCTGTGCAGAAAAATGTGCACTTGACAAAATCATCTATTGACCAAATAAATGGTAAACACACACACATGCTCACTTACAGACGTATAGATTTACTTATGTATGTGTGTTGGGGGGGGGCATTTGATGCATTTATATGTAGTTACAGAGACATGGTTTCAGAGCAAAGAAAGCACTCCCAGTATTTCTGGGTTTAGTGCCTATCTTTAGACTTACTAGCAACTGTGGAGAATCAGTATTTGTCAAGGATATGATTACCTCATGACCAGCTCCTCTAGGTACCTCTTTTGAACTCCTAGATATCCAAATCATCATAAACAAGACTAATTAGCTATAGAACACCCTCTGTGTTCCCTTTTGAGCACAACAGCCACCTTAACACATTAGCTTAAATTCCCATAAAACTCAACACAGAAGCTTTATACCTTGGGGACTTCAACTGTCCATCAGTAAACTGGCTATCCTACAATGCCACTGGTTGGCATGTCCTTGACATTATAAGTGCTAACTGTTTTTCACAAATAGTGTCTTGGATCTAATCCTCACAAATATGGCCACTTCTTGCACAGCTCCATATGTATCATCGGATCCACTTCTTAATTTCAAAATATCAAAATCCCGAACATCAGAATCCTGACGTCCAGATGTTTGAAATTTTGAAATCTTGAAGTTAAACAATTGAGATCACCCAACAGTATGGAACCGTAACTTTACCGTTCTCTTCACTGTAGAGCGATCTCGAAGTTGGTATATTTAAGTTGCAGGGTTGTGGAGGGTGCAGGGGGGCTTACCCCCTGCAGCAATGTGATGTCTAACTTTTTTGTTTTAGTTTTGTTTTTTTGTTTTTTTTGCATTTCGAGATTTCAAAATCTCAAACATCTGAACAATGGGATTCTGATGTTCAAGATTTTGACTTTTCGAAATTACATAGTGGACCCGTATCATCATGTCTTGTTAAATCAGACCATAAATTAATGACATTTTCCATTAAACCTGGTGGTAAATACCTCTGTGTTTAGGGAATTCTCAAAAAATAAAATAAATTCTACTGTAGTGCTCCTCAGATGGATCCCATTGCTAAAGATGCTGTCTATGGCTCTGACTTTTATTCCCACTTAAGTATTTGTATTGATAAGTTAGCCCTTACTTGCTCCAAATATAATGAGAAATTTAAAAACATATCCCTGTGTTGCAATAGTCATATAAATACATTATATAACAAGAAAAAGAAATTGCTTCTTGCTTATAAGAGGTTTCATTCTACCTATATTAAGATAACATTTGAGCAAACTAGCAAAGAACTTAAGGTTACTGTTAGGAAGCTCAGAGCTGAGTATGAACTTAAACTAGCCACTAAAATGAAAAATAACTCTAAATCTTTCTTTAACTATGTCAGGAAGTTAAGAATTAATGTTTGGAGGTAGTCTACAATAATACTTCACACTCTGACCCAAAGGAAATAACTAATATCCTGGCTAACAAATGTAGTGCAAATTTTACTCTTATGGCAATTATAGCTATTCCACAGATTCCAAAATCCCAGCCACCCCCATTAATTACTATGAAACTTGTTCTGTCAGCCCTCTCAAAAGCTAAGAAGTCCTCATCCATGGGTCCTGATAATATACCAGGTTGACTGATTATCAGTGTCATATATGGCCTTTCTGAAATCCTATTTAACCTGTTTCATGTAAGTGTCTCCACTGGCTACACTCTTGAAACCTGGAATAAAGCCATTGTAATGCCATTACAGAAGTGTGGTCCAACCACGGACCCCAATAACTACAGATCACATAATCTCTCTTGCTTCATATGTAAAGCTGTGGAGCATATTTCTCAGACCTCATTAATCTAGACTTTGAAAATGTCAACCCTGGATCCTTATCAATTCAACTTTATCAAAGGAAGGTCCTTTCTATTTAACCTTATTTGAAAAAATAACAAACTCAGTGGATAGTGATTATGCATTGCATAGAGCATATCTGGAACTGGCCAAGGACTTTATTCCTCATGTAGGCTTAATATCAGTGCTTTGGCTGGCTAACATCTACCTGAAATCAGCTGGACATATAACTGAATTTAAGTAGACTTTTGTATGCTCTTTTGCATATAGTACTGTAATTTATTTATTTGTGTTTTTCACTGTATATTAACTCAATTGAAGTTGTGTTAGTTCCCTACCCAACCTCCCTTTTCTTGTTTTGGTGTTAATATTGGTGGCTTTGAAATTGCCCACCCCTCTTGTAGATTTTTATTTGGATACTCCTTCTGGGCCCATCTCATTTGCTCACTCAGCTGAGTGCAGTGAGATCATATTCTGATTTCAGGCACTCCTACTGTGTACAAAGAGAGCATTTGGGAAGGACAACCCCTGTAGCCTCTTAATCCTGCTCTGTTCCCTCCCTCAAAAAAAAAAAAAGAATATATATATATATCTATATATATATATATATATATATATATATATATATATATATATATTTTTTTTTTTTTTTATTCAGCTGCTCTTACTGTAATGGTCAGTATTGCTCTTCTGCATGCTGTTATCTGTTCAGTCGCTCTTACTCTACACTTATTACTGCTTGTTAGTAGCCTTCTAATTTACTGCCTTCTGCACTTGTTTTTTAGTCATTTGTTAATTTAATTGCATTTATTTGAACTGTATTTGCCGTAGTGTTGCTACACACTCGGGTGTGCTGGCCTGCACTACACTTTGAATTGTATTTACTGCTGTTTTAGCTGCTTTTCTGTAAAAAAAAAAATTCTAAGCTTGTTTCCTGCCCTTCCTGAAACTAGTCAAGTCCAGATACAGACTTGCTGTATCCAGGACTGTTGGTAAGCTTCTGAGCCCCCCAAGCCTTTCTGTATTGGAGGGAAGCCTTCTATCTTATCAGTGGGAGTGGTAAGCACTGGGCAGCTTATCTACCATGGGAAGAGTGGGTTTTTGCCCTGAAATTGTAGTTCACCAGCCGTTTGGGCAGTTTTTCCATCTCTTTCTACTTTCTGGTTAAAATCCCATTTTGCGTTTGGTCCATGCCTTTCCTATAACTAGTGTAGTCCAGGTACAGATTTGCTGTATCCAGGACTGTTGGTAAGCTTCTGAGCCACCCCAAGCCCTGGGAGTGGTAAGCACTAGGTAACCTATCTACCACAGAAGGAGTGGTTTCTGGCCCAGAAATTATAGTTTATTGGCCATTTGGGAAGCTTTTCCATCTCTTTCAACCTTTTGATTTAAAAGTCTGTGTTTGCACTTGTTTCCTGCCTTTCCTGTTACTAGTCTAGTCCAGGTACAGATTTGCTGTATCCAGGACTCTTTGTAAGCTTCTGAGCCCACAAGCCTTTCTGTGTTGGAGGGAAGCCTTCTAGCTTATCAGTGGGAGTGGTAAGCATTCGGTAGTCTATCTACCACAAGACGAGTGGTTCCTGGCCCAGAAATTGTAGCCATTGGCCGTTTGGGCAGTTTTTTTTCCATCTCTTTCAACATTCTGGTTTAAAAGCCGCACTTGTGCTTGTTTCCCACCTTTCCTGTAACTAGCCTAGCCTAGTCCAGATACAGAGTTGCTGTATCCAGGACTGTTGGTAAGCTTCTGAGCCCTGCAAGCCTTTCTGTGTTGGAAGAAAGCCTTCTAGCTTATCAGTGGGAGCAGTAAGCACTAGGTAGCCTGTCTACCACGAGAGGAGAGGTTCTTAGCTCAGAAATTGTAGTTTATTGGCCATTTGGACAGTTTGTCCGTCTCTTTCAACTTTCTGTTTAAAAGACCACATCTGTGCTTGTTTCCCATCTTTCCTGTAACTAACCTACTGGGTAGCACTAGAAAGCCTTAAATTGATACAAGCCTTCTAGCTTAGAAGAGAGACTTTGGAGTGATCATGTATCAGTTTTCTGTACTTTCTTGCTGTACTTAACTGTTTTCTGCCTAAACACAGATTTTCCAGCATTTATTGTGATTTAAAAGCTTGTTTTTTTTCACATATTGCACTTATTTGACTGCCTGCACTTTTAAAAAGTTGTTTTTTGTTTAAGTAATTTGTTTAACTGTTGTAGGCTACACACTAAAGTGTGATAGCCTTTTCTGATCGTTTGTAGTTGTTTAAAGCTGTTTTAAGTGTATTTTTTTACTCTTTTTGCCTTATCTTTTCAAAAAAATTGATACTAGTTTCTGAGTTGCCCATACCTTATTGGATAGAATGAAGTTTCTCTGTTCACCTGTGAGAGAGGGGAGCTTTGAGCAATCTATCTGTCCCTGGAGGAGTGGTTCCACCCAGAAGTTAGTAGTTTATTGGCCATTTTGGGCTAATTTCTATCTATTTCATTTCCCTACTATAAAATGCATGGTTTTGCATACCGGGCAGTGCCGGTTAGGTATGGTTAAATTATTCCCGGCTCCACTAAGTCTCCTTTTCAGTTTTTCCCTTGAAACTAGTCTAACTCTCAACCTAAGCACTCAAAAAGCATCTTACAGCCCAGCACTTGCTCAGACCTAATAGCAAGCACTAATATACCCTGACACTGATTGCCCAGCAGGGCAAGGCTCTTCATTCACCCCTCACCAACCAAGCGACTAAGCAGCTCACCCTACTATTCAGGCATGACAAAAGGGCAACTTTAGGTGCACTCTCCAGTCCAGCTGGTGAATCTGGGTATCCTGAGGCAATGTTACAACTGCCTCATGTACACAGACAACCCTCTCCTCCTACCATAAAACACTAACATATGCGAGAGATGCAATTATACAGCCAAACTGGAAGCTAAGCTGTCTCCACCCAAGACTGGAACAGACAGTCAAGAGGAGAAGGTTAACACTTGCACCACACCTCCAGCCTAAAACAGCAATGGCAAACAATACACATAAATATACAAAATCATACTTGGAGGCTCTAAATAAAAACCTGCAAAAGCATCAGAGAGCTCCAAAGCAGACACCCAAACAGCCTGCACTTCCCATCACAAACCGGACAACACAAAAACACAAAAATCAGTCTGCCACACAATCACAGCCCTTAAGGCGAAATAACATACCTAACACACTAGTAATAGGTGATTCTATAGTCAGGCACACTGACGTCCCACTCATTAGGCTGGACAAGCAGAAGGTTACTGTTAGCTGCCTGTCTGGAGCCAGAATCCACCACATAACACAAGCACTCAGGTCACTCCAGAACAAGTACAAATATGACTCTGTCATTGTTCATGTTGGTGTGAATGACCTGAGATGTACCTCCCTGGACTCCATGAAAAGAAACATGGAAGAGCTCTCTGATCATGCAGCCCAGGCTGGTATGACCCTGACCCTGAGTAGCATCCTGCCCTCACCAAGAATGATACCTCAGTATATAAAAAAAAAAAAAAGATCAATTTCAACAATTGGCTTAGCTTCTGGTGTCATTCAAAGGGGATCCAGTGTATGTCAGTCTGGGACGACATGCTCGACAAGCCGCTTTGCTTCGCAAGAGATGGCTTGCACCTGTCACCCCTAGGCTTTCGAATACTGGCCAAGGCTCTTGCTGCCTCCATAGTGCCTTTTTTAGGCAAGGCTCAAAAGTCAAACCCACCTCCATAAACAGCACAATTAACAAAAAACTGAGGGTTATGCTACTCAACGCCAGGAGTTTAAATCTCAAAATGCACATGCTCGAAGCACTCCTCAGTATGGAGAACGTCTACATCTGTACAGCAACTGAAACCTGGTTCAAGGCTCCAGAGAGCATCCCAGCACTACCGGGCTACAACTCATACCATACGTTTCGGCCACAGAATACAGACTGAAAGACAAAAGGAGGGGGTGTATCCATATTCCTCAAGGATACCTACACCTCCAGGTTAGTGGCGCAGCATGATACCTCTGAGATCATCCATGTGCAACTAACATCGGGCAAATCTGCAATGCAAATTGTGACCTGCTACAGATCACCCTCCATGACCCAGGACCACCGCTCCTCCTTTCTGGAGACACTGGAAAACATGAAGGTCTTACAGAACACCCTGATATTGGGCAATTTCAATTACCTTATCATTCACTGGGAAAACTACTCGAGTACAAATTCCCAGGCCCAGCGCTTCCTGGAATTCATCAACTCAAATGCCCTGGATCAGCTGGTATACTCCCCTACCAGAGGTGAAAACATATTGGACCTGGTCATCACCAACATGGGCGACAGGTGTTCCACACCGGAGGTCAACCCGTCACTAGTTAGATCAGACCATTAACTAATCACTCTGGATGTCCACACCCCACCACCACCCCCAACTAAGGAAACCACAGTAAAAAACTTTTCTAAAGCAAACTTCACCTTACTTAAGACAGAGGTGAGTTTCACAGCCCCCATGCTAAAGGATAATGCTGCCCAAAATGCAGAAACCTTTACAAATGCACTCTATGAGCACCTACAAGGATGCTTGGATCATGACATCCCTAGCAAAACCAAGACTCACTCCTCTAAGAGAAGGAAACCAGTTTGGTGGACCCCTGCAATAAACAGGCTATGCAATAGAAGGAGGAAAGTAGTTCAGAAAAAAAGCAAATCCCAAGAAGGAAAGACATCCCTGATCAGTATCAGTAAGAAACTAAGGTCCCTCATGAAATTCTCCAAGGCTAACTTTGAAAGAAAAATAGCCGAGGATTCAAAAGATAACCACAAAGCATTCTTTAGCTATGTTAAGAATCTAAGTGGCAACTCGCAGATATGCACTGAACTAGTGCAAAATAGCACAAAATATACTGAACCTACTGGTTTTGCCAACATCCTGGCAGATAGATTCAGTGCAAACTTCACCCCCCCTCTCACCTCCAAAGAGCCCACAACAATACCGGAAAAGTGTAGTGTCCCAAAAATCACAGATGCACAGGTGAAAACAGCCCTTTCAAAAGCCAAAAACACAGCATCAATAGGACCAGATGGTGTCCCAGGCTGCATCTTGCACAAACTACAGAATGAACTAACCCCCTACCTAAACACGCTGTTCAACCTCAGCCTCTCCACAGGCTATGTGCCCATAGAATGACACACAGCAACAGTTATTCCTCTCCACAAATGAAGAGCCACAACTGACCCTGGTAACTATCGCCCCATAAGCCTGACTAGCCTGGTCTGCAAGGCTATAGAGTGTATCATCATGGAACGCATTAACAAAGACATTGGGAACCTCCAGATACTTGACCTGACCCAGTTCGGCTTTGTTAAGGGCAGATCATGCCTAGTAAACCTGGTTGACTTCTTCAAGACAGTCACCAAGGCCATAGATGAGGGAAAGGTGGTTCACACAGCCTACCTTGACCTCGCCAAGGCATTCAACACAATTCCCCATTTGGGTATTACAGAAAAACTCACCAGCCTGAACATAAACCCCTACGTCAAGAGATGGGTTGCCACCTGGCTTACAGACAGAACTCACACAGTAAGAATAGCGGGCTCCAGGTCCGAATCTAAACCAGTCACAAGTGGTGTCCCGCAAGGCTCAGTCCTGGGACCCCTACTGTTCGGCATATACTTCTCAGAAGTACAGGCAAACGGAGGAGGACTATGGCTAACCAAGTTCGCCGATGACTGCAAACTGGGAGCCATAATTGACTCTCTGGCTGACATGGACATCCACCAAAAGGGTGTTACTGAGACGGACACCTGGTGTCAAAGTCATGACCTCAAACTAAATGGCATAAAATGCATAGTCATCCCATTTGGGAAAAACAAAACACCCATGAATTACCACATAGGTGGCAGCCCCCTTAATACAGAAGAGGTAATAAGAGATCAGGGGACCCAGGTAGATAGTAATCTCGCCTTTGACAATCATATTGCCAAAATAGTTAGGAAATCCTTCTATGTGGCCTATCTAATTACTAAAGAGTTCACATCTGGAAATAAAGAGGTTATAGTGCCCCTCTACTCGTCACTCATTAGACCCATCATAGAGTACAATGCCCCATTTGGGATGTACCTTACAAGACACTTCCAACAGCTGGAAAGACCACAAAAGTACCTCACCAGGAGGATTACTGGCCTCAAACATATGTCCTATGCAGCCCGACTGAAAAAACTCCGGCTGTACTCAAAGGCATATCGCTTACTCAGAGGTGATCTCTGCCTGACATACAAAGCCATGTCCAACTCAGAATTGATGGACATGCTCCACCTAAAGAAATCCAAGTCACTGCTAGCCACGCTTTCTAGTGAGCTAAACCTCACCACAACAATAAATAGAACATGCTGGAGGGATAGATTCCTGTCACAGAGACTCCCCATGCTTTGGAACAAAATTCCAAATTACATCAGGCAGAGCCCCTCACTAACACTCTTCAAGAGAAACCTTGACAAGTGGATGGGTAACAGAAAATACATCCCTGGGATCACTTCATTGGCTCTACTTGACAGAGGATCAGTTAATTAATCAATGGGGCAGCGAAAGCCGACACACTCTGGCTAGGCTTATAAATGCCCCCGGGCAGATAGCCTAGTACCTACCTATGAACCTATGATCCTATTAACAGACTTGTAAAGATGCATATAAATCCTTATGTTGTGTAGTGGATGGCTAACTGGTTGTCTGATAGGACCCTTGTGGTTAGAGTTGTAAGTGCTACTTCCGAAAGCAAAAAAGTTACCAGTGATGTACCACAGGGCTCAGTGTTGTGCCCTCTCCTATTCGACATTTGTTTTTCAGACCTTCAAGCCAACACTCCTGACCTGTGGTTATCTAAGTTGGCAGATGATTCTAAACTCGGCATTATTTTTCAATCTTCTACTGGCTCACAGCTGTTTCAGTGTTGAATAGACCATGTTAGCAGTTGGTGTAAGGACAATGGTCTCAAATTAAATGTGAAAAAAAAAATGTAGCATAGTTCATTGTAGTAAACAGAACATTTTCACATGCTATATAGGTAACACACCCCTTCAGTCAGACACTGTCATAAAGGATCTAGAAACTGTTGTTGCTAATTCCGTATTTGATCATCATAGCTCCACAGTTGTTCAGAAGGCCTTCTGTCCGGCTCATCTAATTTCCAAAGGCATCTCCACTAGATCCAAAGAAGTTTTAATTCCACTTGACTTATGTTTCATCAGACCCATTATTGAATAAAAGGCACCTTTTGGCATGTATCTGTCTAAACATATAACTCGACTTGAGAAACTTGAGAGATTCATAATTAAAAAGATTAGAGGCTTGAAAAATCTTAGTTATCAGGACAGACTGACAGCACTCTCTCTAACTCAGTATTTTATAGACTGATCCTTTTGAGTCATGAAAGATTCAACCATCTTTGACCTCATATTCTTTCACAGAGTAAATGGTACCTCAAATACCTGGTTAAAGGAACTAAACCTTCATTCCCAGATAAGTAAGACACTTTGGAGTAATAGATTTATTTCCCAATATATTCTTCACATCTCGAGGAAACATCTAATATACATCAAACAGAGTAATACCTTAGCCACCCTCAGGGAAAACCTAGATAACTGGATGGCCAGTTTCAATTTCTTCCATGGTCTATCTTTTCTTTCCCTCCCTAAGGAGAGAGGGAACATTTGTTTTTTTTGGGGTTTTTTTTGACTAGGCTTGTAATGGTCTGCAGCCTGATTGCGTAGTACTTACTTTTAAACCTATTTCAGCTGAAGTACTTGGAAGCATCTAAGATAGGCTTACTTAGCATTTCAAGTACTTTTAGGTGAAAGATAGAATACATTGTTAATGCTTCTAAGACAGGAAGAAAAGTGGGGGGAAGAAAAATTTGCTTGAGGATGTAAAATATAAAAGATAAATGCTAAAATGTATACTTGCTCCTATTTTTAGTAAAAAAAGGTAGGAAAGGAGAATTTCTATCAGGAAGTTGTTTCTAACTAAGGAAATTGATCCAAGCTCTTTCACAAAGGAAGTGGTCGTGGAAAATCTTTTAAAATCAGAGTTAGCAATTAGAGTAAGGCAGAGTTCACTCCAGACTTCTAATTGGGCCAAGAGTGTTACTAGTGAAACTGACCACAAATTTGTCTAAGAAATGATAGAAGGATATCTATGATGAAAGAAGCGACAGAGTTATACCTCTCAACTGTACAGATTTTCGCAGAATGTCCAGATTTTTGCCTCATATTTTTTGTATGTTCCTCCTAAAATCTGCCCCTTTCTGGCAAATAGATTAGGATTGATGTCATTAAATAATGACAAACATTTGAGTTTAAGACTCCACGTCCTTCAGAAAATTCATGCTAATGCAAAACCTATTATTCTATCAACTTTCTAAGTTTGTGAGAGCAATATTTAAAATCTGTCTCTATTTGTCCCCCCATCATTTTAGGGTTTGTCCAGATTTTTTTGCTTTAAGAGGATGAGAGGTGATTATCTCATAACAAATGGAGTTCAGGACTCTAGGTGGCATATATCGAAGTTGGGTAGATTATATATGGTTAATTGAATGAACAATCCCTGATTGGTAAATAAGATATCGAGAAAGGGCAAAGCTGTGGGTGTAGTTTGTCATAACTTTACATGTTTATTGACACAGTGCCACACAAAATCATATTACAGAAGTTGGACAGCTTTAAAGTTGCTGGTAAGATCACAGTTTGGTTGAATGATGGTTGCACAGTAGATCTTACTGAGTGATGGTAAGTGGTATCTTAATGGGAAGGGGCTTTACCAATATGGTCCCAAAGAGAGGTAATACTCATTTTGAGTCTGTTTAATATCTTATTGTGATGTTACAATGTGACTGCAGGGAAAACTAGTAGGTATTCAGGGGTATAATTGCAATGTTTTTGGCCTTGCTGACTTCTAGGAATATGGGTTGGATACTGTCAAACAAGGGCTTCCAGTTAACTGTCTCAGTATCTAACAATGTTTTAAATAAATTTAGTTAACTTGTTGGGCCTTAATCATCACATTGATACCTAAAAATGTTAATGTGAATGTCTGCTGAGTACGGAAAATATGTGATGAAATAATTTTTCAAAATCATCACCCAAAGCTTGCCTCGGAGTAATGCTAATATATCAAAACAGAACTACAGAAACCTTTAGGCAATATAGAGGACTGTGATCATGCTGCTGGTCGCAACCAATTTGTAAGAGAAAGTTTTAGTGCTAAGTTGCTCTAGTCTACTGGTCCCAAGTCATAGAGGAACAGGAAAATGTACCTGCTCCTATACATCTGTCCATATGATTAGTACATACATTTCATTTTCTTTTGCTGCAGTGCAGCTAAATATTTCAAGCTATTATTAAAAAAGTGTAATATGTCATTGGCCTTTCCAGTTACACCAAATGTTTGAGCAGCAGTGTAGTTCATTCAGCTTTTGCTTACTCTGATGCCTTGCAGGTCTCTTGTATGGATCAGTTATTGTATTTACATAAATATGAAAAAAGGTGCTTATACATTTTATTAATGTTTTCAAACAGCACTTAATATCTCTCAGATGACAATTGTTGGATGCAAAGTATCAGTGGTAGCCTTGTTCAGCTTTCTGTTTGGTTTCGTATATTCCATGTATATGTTTAGTGTAACTCCTCTGTCATTCAAATTTACAGATATTGGTAATTTTCAAAATTACTGCCATAAGCAATCGGTTAACAAGATTAGCAGGAGATTTCACAAAAACAAATGAAGAGCATGTAATTTTAAGAACAGCTGGTAGAAAATCATGAATCAGAGATGTGGTGCCCTCAGAATAAGTGGTGACAGCCTGGGAACTTTGTCAGTCAGAGACATAGCACACCTGCAAATGCAGGGTTAGGGAACAGGGACTTTGATGTTTTTATTTATTTATTTGTACTTATTTATTTTTTATGTATGTGTGTGTGTAATAGTAGCCACCTAAAACCATATATGTGTTTCAACCCATGGAGCACAGGAAACTGTTTGTGAATTATGCATGTTGACTTTGGCTTTGTTAACAAGACACATAACTCCAGTAGATAGATCACTGTAGTCAGAAAACACACTGTTACATATGTCCTGGTTATATAGTTCACCTCATGAAATAATCATAGTACATTTTGATGAGTTAAGTTTTAAAAGGCACAGACAAGTTAATGTACAAGTAATTCTGATGTGTTCAAATAATTTATTCTAAATATGGGGAGAAGAATGAGAAATGAATTTGTTCTTTGTATTTCTTTATTACAGAGAATGGTAAATGTCATTTTCATATTGTTACTAGTACACTATGTGGCAGATAATGTTAAGACTAGACTTTAAAGTTTTCATGTCAAGGCACAAAATGAATGCAGTAGAGATGTCCATTTATAACGTTTGGCAGTATGTCTGAAAAATATCTTCCATGTCCATGATAAGTTAAGTCCTCTTTATGAATTTAGGGTGACAATTATCGTATTTAGGGTAGTTGAGAGTAATGTTTGCAGCAGAGGGAATATACAGGCTAGGATCAAGGACATAAAATAGAATTTGGTCAAGCTGTAGAAATGTTCTACACGTCAGCTGAAAGTTAATATTAAGAAAAGCTAAGGAATTCACCTTGCCAGGGAAACATCAAGTGAAAACTGCATTGTGGGGAGAAGTATTATCAGCAACAAATATAGAAAGCTGCAAAACAAAGGACATAATAAAGGTTAATGGATCAGTATCATGCAATAAAACTCCATAACTTCACTATGCTCACACTGTCCTACCTCCCAGTATTTACTTCATAATTTTCTGTTGATATTCATGCTAAATTAACCCCTATATCTGTCCTCTCTCTATCGTATACTGTCCTCTGCACTGTTTCTCTGTAACACTTTCCATCACTTCCCCACCCTCAAAGAACCCACCCCCCTCCATTGTAGTTTACTTGCTGTCATACCTGTTCTCCACCATCCAACTTATCATCCTTTGTTTCACCATAGCCCAAATTACCCTGCAATAAATGTGTAAACAGAAGTGTGTATACCTTGATATTAGATAGATTCCATCATTGTTGAAGAAATTTCTGCTATGTTGTTATGTTTTTGTGTGCTCGATATTGCATTAGATTGACTCCCACTATGCTAGACAGAATTCTGTGATTTTTTTTTTCATGGTTTTGCATGCTTAATGTTGTATTTGCACTCTTCATCTGTACTGTAAACTACTTCTTTGTCAACTGTTATGCTGTCATCTCTTTTCCAAGCTGAATATAATCTGGATCAGTGCTCTATACAGGTCAACAAATGGAAAAACTAAATAAGTAAATGCATAATAGCATAAACAAAGTTCAGAGGGGACCAGCCAAGATAATACAATATCTGCATTAGGGCCCTTGTGAAGAATATTTAATGGAACTTAAAATGTCTTCACTTGAGGTTAAGAAGAGAATGAAATGTGACAAAAACTCAGTTATCTTAAAGAACCAGTACAGTTATTGAGCATCTAATAGAAAAGAAAATTACATAACAATAAAAAGGATACATTTTTAATAAAATACAAAATATGTCTGGAGATAATTCTGGAAGCATTTTTTTTCAGTGGTAGAATGCAAATGTATAATCTACAGAATGTACTGAATGGAGTGACAAAGTTAGAATCTGAGGATGAATAGGACAGACGTAAAGCTATCTTGAAGAAGAAGAAGAGTTCGCCGAATATAAGATAATGGTAGTTGTTCATGGTATGGGTAAATAGCAGACTATTTGGTGCACGTTTGAAATTCTTCATTGAGAAACTAGTGACTCATAGGTCTAGAATAACCTTGCTGAAATTCAGTAGAATTTAATAGCAGTTGCTTGTGATTTATCAGCTTTAAACAGAGAGAGATTTGCAAACATAGGCAAACAACATGGGAAGACTAATCAAAAAAGTCTTGACAGCAGTTTATGGCTTGTCGATACTGATTAAGACAGAACAAGCAGAAAATCTGCATTGTAAGAATGATGCCATAATCTTACTTGTACTGTACTCAGCATATGACAGCATGGATATGCACTTGTATCAGTGCACAAAAAGAAAAAAGAATCTGTTGTAGAGTAAGCCTATACAACACAAGCACGAGTTCTGCTGCCTTGTTCCAGAATTAGGCAAACTCTCTTCAGAAACACTCAGTTGTCACACATTTTTGTTAAATGATATACTAGTTCTATCTGACCATTATTAAAGGAACATAAATGCTTTAAAAATCCTTCAGGGACTCTTGTATACAAAAATAATGGCACAACAAGGTTAAGAAGAATGGCTATTTTCATAATGCTGTGTTTTACAAGTGCTAGGCTACTTACAGGCACATCCTCTTAAAGCACTCAGGGTTTAATCATCATCTTGAGTTTCATTCAAGTTCTGGTTCCCAGTTGAGATATCATCAGTGGTGACAAAGGAAGGAATTTTGACTGATGTGCCGCATGCCTCCTACAAGTGCTGCCTGCAGGTTGGGAATTGTTCTTGGATGAAAGAATATTTAGGAGATATACCTACATCATTCAAATATATGAAAATAAAGCACAGTCATTTGAACCCATCCTAAAAGACACTGGTAGTATACAATACACATGCAGAGCTAATTACCCTTTGTCTTTATTGCAGGGAAAGGTAAACGTGTCTATGTATATTTTAGGTGTGCCATAAAACTGACATATGTGTATGCCATCAAAATATTTGGATACACAAATAAGTTTCATTTCTTTGCAAATTAATGTTGTAGGTGAGAACCAAAGCCACTGTTTTGTTTGAACTAGTAAATTAATCAACAGGAAGTGAATGGCAATACTAATATAAAACAGAACGGATTACTCTCATGAACTGTTTCAAATCACACATTCCAACTGAACTTGCATTTTGCAGATGTTTTTCTCATTTTCTACACTTAATGTTATACTAGATTTATAAAACTGAGAAAGAGCTAATTGAGAACATATTTACATGTGAATTGTTTTATTTTATTTGTTCTATGTAGCACAAAGGAGCACTATATTAAATACCGTAATCCTTTTGAATAAAGTAAACTGGTGGTAAAAGTTGTCATATTGAACTTACAAATTGCAGTGACAATGACAATGATAAAAATATAAAGAGTGTCCATAAACTGATTATACTCTATAGTCAAGATCTGTGCAGTGTTGTGTTTGTTTAGTACTTAGTTTTGTAATTAATTAATTATTTTTTATTTAGTTGTTTATATTTAATTCCATTTTGATCCAGTGACATTTTTAGCTACAGCGGGTTGTAGTGAGACTATAGAGAGGATATTGACAATAGAGATAATCACAGAACCATAAATGATAAAGAAAAAGTCAGTTACATTTAACAGGAAGTAGTTTAAACAGAGGGCTTAACTATTACACATGTGACTAGCTTATAGATATTTACACAGTTCAGACATAAATTACAAAATGGTTACTACATAATGCAACCATAAGTTTTTAAAGAGCAGGAAAAACACAGGGCAGCTATACAGAGAAATGTAAGCACAGTAGTCATTGGAAAATGAGTTTTAGAAATATTTGCTATAGGGTTCAGGCTCAGAATACACAGGAGAAGAGTTAAATGAAAAAACTGTAAAAGAACTGTGATGGATACCAAATATAATTTTGATAAAAGCGGTTATATTTGGAGGATTTAGTGATGACATCTTTAAGGAGGCTAAGTTGGTACAGTATTATCTGCAAGTGCTACATTTCAGACTGCAGGACACAGTTTTGAACAGTTTTGAAAAGAATAAATGTTAAGTTGTCAATCTCGCCTTCATTCTTGCTGGATGGGTTCGGAGCAGATCCTCGGCTCCGACTCGGCCTATACTAAAGCTCGAGAGCTATTTTTACCGGCTCGAGGCTACCCTGTATCTCACAATGCTAGGCGCTAACTACCCAGATCTCGTTTGCCGCTTCAGCTGCGAGGTTGCATTTTTGCCGGCTCTCAGGTTAGATTTACAAAAATCTCTTCTGGTAAGGCTTTTTCCCCCTTTTGGTAGTAATAATTTTTCTATTAGACCCACTTTACCCCTCTAGTGTATCCCCACCTTAGTTAGTTCCCTTTCGGGTTTGTTTCTAACTTTTTCTCATTACCAACCCCACTCTGTAGATTACTAGGCCTTCGGGCTAATTTTTAGTTTAAATCTTAATCTTAAGTTTAATTTAGTTAATTTTAGTTTAAAATTCTCTATTTGTCTAACAGTGTCAGTCTTTGTGTGCGTGTGTGTGACTAGACTGAGTAAGTTTGAGTGCGGGTGTTTGTTGGTGTGTGTGTGACTTGTCATCCCTGTCAGGATGTCCAAGGATTCCAGGGTTTCAGGCTTCAAGAAGTGTGACTCGTGCTGTCAGAAAATGTCTCTGACGGACGGTCACACTTCTTGTGTTTATTGCCTGGGCCCTCTGCACCTGCAGGACTCTTGTTCTGTCTGCCATGCATTCAGTCCAAGAGTCCTGCAGGAACACAGAAACAAGCTTATTTTACAAGGCTTGTTGAAACCTGAAGGTTCCCCGACCAAGTCTTCGTCGGGCAAACCTTCGAAGCCCACAAAACCGTCGGCTCCAAGAACCGAGCCTTCGACCAGTGGTGCTCTTAGTGCTCCTACGTCGGCTCCGGCTGGAGCTGATGTTCCTAAGACTCAGTCAGCTCCGATCGTTGTGTCGGAACCATCTGCGAGCCGTAAGCGCTCCAGGTCTCCTTCTTTGGAGTCAGTCCATTCAGCTCCGAGATCTCCTTTGCTTTCGGAGCGGAGCCATCGGTCCCATTCCTCTCGGTCTTCCAGGCTTTCGGAACACGACCTCGAGAGGGTGGTTAGCAGACTCCTTAAGTCGCAGGCACTGGCCCAGATGCTTCAGTGCCCTTCTCAACAGACAGTGGCTATCCCAATTCTATTGTCGATTCCCCCTCTGACTCTTCCTCTGAGCTCGGAGCCGGAGTTCGTGGGAGCCAGGACCGTCGACACGTCGGAGCCGATACCACACCTTTCTGCTCCATCGTCGGCTCAGATCTCTTCCATGGTTCCATCCTTGGAGGGATCCGGGTGCCGGGATTCCCTTGTCGGCTCCGAGGGGGCGAGTGGCATCGGACCCTTGTCCGACCCCATTCTCCCTCTCGGAGCCTCAGCGCAGGTGAGTTCGGCCCCAACATCGGCCTCGGAGCCATCCCTCTCGGTGCCGGGAGGGGTCCTTATCTCTTCGGAGCGGGGACCTTCTTCCCTGCCTGATAGGGGTGCCTTTGAGGTCATGAGGAGTATGCTGGCCCCTGTGCCTGCTCCTCGGTCAGCTCCCTCAGCTCCTCCCACTGTTGTGCCTGCCACGGTCTCTACCCATCCTCTCGACCCCGACCGCAGAGATCCAACGCCTCAGGTGCCCCCATTGGGAGCATCCTCCTCTTCCGAGGCGTCCCCTGATCCATCAGGGGAGCCCCCTCAGAAAAGGAAATGCAAGAGGAAGCATGTGGACTTTCCTGAGTCCGTCACATCAGATACCAACTTGGATGAGTCGGAAGGGTCCCCACGGTCCCCCTCTGAGGATGTCTCTTTTTCTGACATCCTTGAGATCCTCAAGCAGAGGGGGAACTGGTCTACCCTCAATCCTTCCGAGGACGAGTCGGTTTACCTAGAGGCTTTTGGTTCTCGCTCTTCCACCTCCTGGGTGTCTCTGCCCTTTGACCCCCTCATGGAAGTGGTGGCACGGAAGGCATGGACGGCCCCTGACACGATGGAACCTACCCCACGGAGGCCTTCAAAATTTATCACAGCCCCTTCTGATAAGCAGTTTTTAACCAAGGGTGTCCCTGTTGATGCCATGGTGGTGGCGGCGGCCACTAAGAAGGAACTGGCTGATCCTTCAGTACCAATCCATCCTCCTAATAAGGAATCTAGGACTATGGATAGGTACGGGAAGCAGATGTTTTCTTCAGTGACCTTTACCATGCGGTCGCTGAATTACTTATGTCATTTCACCCGCCTTCAAAGAGACATGCTCAAAGAAATGGGTGATACTTTCAGGATCCAACAGCTGCGGGGTCTCAAGACAAAATCAACTCCCAGCTGGCAACCCTGAACTCGATTGTTAACTCCTCCATGCGGCTTATTTCTTATGCGGCCGATGGGGCGAGTAGGGCTGCAGGCACAGGTGTGTCCTTAAGGCATCACATCTGGATGCGGCTTTGTAACTTTGCTGACCCCTTCAAGGCGTCCTTCACTAACTCCCCCTTTGATGGTTCGCGTTGTTCAGACCTCAAGTGAAGGATACTTTGACCAGATGTGAACAGGATGGCAAGACTCTCTTTACCATGGGAGTCCGTTTTTCCACCCCGTCTAGACCATACCCTAAGGGTCAGAAGGGTGGAAAAATCTGGTTTCGCAAGCCACAGGGAGTCGCACCTGACGCACGAGGTGAGTTCCCCTCTAGAGGCAGGGGGGGCAATAACAGATGCCGCCCTAGGGGCAGAGGGGGACCGCAGAATCAGGGTAGCAGAGAAGCTGTCTCTGGCCAGCCCTTCCAGCATCCCTGAGATGCTGCCTGACTGTCCATCTTCGGAGGCAGTCAGGGGAAGATTATCACTGTACCCAGAAGCCTGGCTTTCCCTCACCCAAGACAGATGGGTACGGTCAATCATATCCGAGGGTTACAAAATTCCCTTTGCCCACACCCCAACACAGCCAAAAAGGCCCCTTCCAGATGTTCCACCCGGTCTAAGGGAACAAGCAGTATTAGAAAAAGAGCCATCCAACCAGTCCCAGCAGACCAGCAAGGATCCGGAATCTACTCCAAGTTCTTTTTGGTACCAAAAAAGACAGGGGACTGTAGACCAATTTTGGATCTCAGCAGGCTAAACAAGTTTGTCCAAAGAACAAAGTTCCTGATGGTCATGCTGCAGTCCATTCTACCCTTTTTGGGCCAGGACAATTGGATGTGCTCTATAGACCTTCAGGATGCGTACTACCACATCAAGATGCACAGGCGCTCCAGGAGGTTTCTCCGCTTCCGGCTGGGGGCCAGTCACTTCCAGTTCAGGGCCCTGCCCTTTGGTCTCACTACAGTCCCCTGAGTGTTCACCAAATGCATGGCAGTGGTCACGGCTCATCTCAGACGTCAAGGATTCCAGGTGTTTCCATATCTGGACGACTGGCTCCTTACCACCACCAACAGGCGTCAACTTCTTCAGTCCAGAGATTACACCATTCAAACTTGCAAAGAGCTAGGTATCTCCATAAATTTCAAAAAGTCTGCCTTGTCGCCTTGTCAGTCTATTACTTTCATAGGTGCCATATTGGACACAGCCGAACTGTCGGCAAAACTAACCGCACAGAGAATTTCAGATATTCGCGCACACGTTCACATCCTTCTTCAGAGCAACAGAATCCAGGCCAGGTTTGTACTGAAGACTTTAGGTCTCATGGCAGCAGCCATTACGTTACTTCCCCTAGCTCGCTTTCACATGCGGATCCTTCAGTGGATGCTCTTTTCCCAGTGGTCTTTTCAACAGCTTCCAATGTCACACAGCATTTTAATCACCCAATCATGCAAGAAACACCTGTCTTGGTGGATGGTCTCCCTTCAAGTCATTCAGGGCAGACCCCTTGTCCCCCCCCCCGGTTGCTATGGGGACAATGGACGCCTCCCTGATCGGGTGGGGGGGCATTTTCAGGGCAGGACAGTCCAGGGCACATGGCAGCCTTTCAAGTGCCACCTGCACATAAATGTCCTGGAGATGAGAGCAGTACTTTTAGCTTTGCAAGCCCTTCAGGACTCTCTTCCCATAGGGACTATTGCAGTTCAGATGGACAATATGTCCGTAGTGTGGTACATCAACAAGCAGGGCAGAACCAAGTCCTACCCCTTGTGTCGAGAAGCACTCAGACTTTGGCAGTGGGCGATCTCTTCTCAGCAGTTTCTGATAGCAACGCATATCACCGGGAAGTCCAACATAATAGCGGACAGGCTGAGCAGAGCCATTCTCATGCCGCACGAGTGGTCTCTCAAGCAGTCAGTAGTGGAAGAGATTTTCCAAAGATGGGGTCAGCCTTGCTGCAATCTTTTCGCAACACCTCAAAACAGCAAGTGCCATGACTTCTTCACTCTCTTCCCTCTTCCAGGCCATCCCCCCCAGAGATGCTCTAGTCCACGATTGGCCCCGGGGTCTTCTGTACGCTTTTCCCCCCTTTCCATTAATCACACAGCTGATTCAGAAAGCTACCGCATTGGGATCCACAATGATCCTCATTGCCCCTTACTGGCCTCGACAAATCTGGTTTCCGTTCCTGCATCATTACCTCTTGGAGCAGCCCTGGCATCTGGACCCAGTGCCAGACCTCTTGACCCATCAGTCGGGCGAGCTGCACCACTCCCTCCTCTCTCTCAACCTCACAGCTTGGTTGCTCCACTTCCAACCTTAGCCAGGCTTCCCTTTATTTCCCATTCGGTGCGTGACATCATTCTAACTTCCCACAAATCTTCTACCAGGAGGATTTATGCTAGCAAATGGAAACGTTTCTCCTTCTGGGCAGAGACTAGAAACATGGATCCTTTCACGGCACCTATCCAGTCAATCTTAGATTTCTTAGCTGAACTTTTTCAATCAGGTTCTTCTTCGTCCACTATCAGAGTTCAGTTAGCGACCATTTCAGATTTTCATGTTGGCCTGTCGGACTCCACTGTTATGTCCCATAAACTTTGTAAAGCCTTCCTTAAAGGTATCTTTTTACTTAAGCCCCCAATCGGAGATCCCCCACCACAGTGGGATTTGAATCTGGTTTTAACCTCTTTGATTCTCCCTCCCTTTGAACCTGCGGCTTCCTGTTCCTTAAAGTTACTCTCATGGAAAACTCAATTTCTAGTGGCCATAACTTCTGTGAGGAGAGTCTCAGAGCTTCACACCCTTTGCGTTCGTCCTCCTTATCTGGTTTTCCATAAAGATAGAGTATCCCTCAGAACTAACCCATCTTTTTTACCCAATATATCTTCTGAGGCATATCTAAACCAGACTATCGATCTCCCAGTTTTCTTCCCTAATTATTCCAACAGAGCAGAACAGAAGTTGCATTTTTTGGACATTCATCGTCAACTCCGTTACTACTTGGATAGAACCAAGCAAGTTAGGAAATCTGAGCAGCTCTTCCTGTCTTATGCGGAAGGGAAGAAAGGCCTTCCAGTTTCCAAAGTAACCCTTTCCAGATGGTTGGCCTCTGTGATTACTTTCATCTATGAACTGAGGAGTCAAGAACTTCCTTCAAAACCTAGAGCCCATTCAACTAGAGCCTTAGCTACGTCAATAGCTTTTCAGGCTAGGTTACCTATAGACTCCATTTGTGCGGCAGCCACATGGGCCTCTCCTCATACCTTTATTTCTCATTACAAACTGGACATGGCCTCCAGAAGCCGAGCTAACTTTGGTTCCACTGTCCTCAAGAGTCTGTTCCGATGAGCCACCCAGGGCTGAGGTGCTAGGGATGCGGTCCCATCCAGCAAGAATGAAGGCGAGATTGACAACTTAACATTGAGAAGCTATGTACCTACCATAACGTTCCATGTTAGTTGTCTTCTTCTCGCCTTCTTTCTTGCGTCCCACCCTCCAACCGCCTAGCCTGGACAGACCGAAAGGATCTTTTTGGGCCTTCTTTCATCCCAGCTTGGACTCCCATGGTTGCCCTTTTTTTCTGAGTATGATATATATATATAGATATTCCTCTTACTCCTTTGTTCTGGGATCAGAACTGCTATGGTGTTATCTATCAAACGAGATCTGGGTAGTTAGCGCCTAGCATTGTGGGATACAGGGTAGCCTTGAGCCAGTAAAAATAGCTCTCAAGCTTTAGTATAGGCCGAGTCGGAGCCGTGGGTCGGCTCCGAACCCATCCAGCAAGAAAGAAGGCGAGAAGAAGACAACTAACATGGAACGTTATGGTAGGTACATAACTTCTCATTCAGTAGTTTTAATACTAAATTGATGGATGGCACAGAAGTGTGGAGTGTCTGGAGACAAATTCTGAGTTTAGAGGCCAAAGCTGGGCAGAATTCATTGTAAAAGAGGGCACTGATAGTAAGCAAGTGTCTCCTTTTGTTAAGGCAAGTGTGTTTCATGATGTTCCTTTGTCTACGCTTAATAACATTGTCTGCCTGTCTCAGGTTACCTTTAATTAGGCATTAAACATTAAAGTTTTTCTTTAAAATATGAAAATGATAATACAGCAATAAACAGTGACTGGGTGTGATATATTTAAGCAATAACCCACGCCTGGGTGTGGGTAATGCTGGATTTACCCACGGTTGGTGTGGTTTGGTCATGAGGCGGCCAGTGGCCAAACAAAGACAACCATGGGTAAATCCAGCATTACCCACACCCATAAGTTGGTTATTGCTATTATACAATGACATTATTTAAGAAAAAAAATACTTACTTTTCTTAAATAATGACATTGTATAATTTATTTATTTTATTTTATTTTATTTTACATTTGTTGACCGGGCTAGTCCAACTGGATACATGTCCATTTTCAGTGGAGGCCCGGGGAGAAAAGCTCCAAGATCATGGTTACAAAAACAAATACAAGTACAAAGCTGAAACAAGTAAATACACTGATGTTTAAAGGCAAGATAAGGCAAGCAAGTAGTTATAAATATAATTTAAAATAGATACAGACTTTGAACAGAAGAACTAACAGGGCTATATTGTGGACTCTTACGGTTTAGAGTTGGGTGGAGGCTTGTAGAGGCCAAGGTGAGGTAGGGACGTTCACTATTAGTCTGGATTAGAGCAAGGGCATAACCATTGGGCCTTCAGGAGAGCTCTGAGGTGTATTTTAAATTGGTGCAGAGAGGACATAAGTCTTAGGTTGTTTGGGAGGGCATTCCAGGATTTGCCAATGGAATTAGCATATAGTGCTTCACCACCGGAGTTGTCAGATTTAATGGTCAGTATTTGTAGACTTTTGGAGGACCTGAGGGATGTAAGGTTGGAGTAAGGGGTAAGTAGTTTGTTCAATGCGGGGGTTTTATCTGGATGGTTGATAATTTTAAAAGCCTCAGTGAGTTGGTTGAGTTTGAGAATATTAGGCAGTTCTAGCCAATCTAGTGTCCTTAGGTTTAGGCAGTGATGTGTGCGATAGGGCATTCCCGTTATGAATCTGGCAATGTGATTGTAGGTAGTAGAAAGTTTATTGAGCTCTCTCTTATGGAGGAAGGAGAATATCGGGGAGGCATAAAGGAGTGTGGAGAGGAGGTGGGTTCAGGCAATTGTTAGTTTGGTGTGCGGGGTTAAGAAGGTCTTTATTCTGTACATGGATCCGAGTTTTTTGTTGACCGACTTAATGGTTAGATTTACATGCATATCAAATTTAAGTTTGTGGTCTATAGTCACCCCTAGCAGTTTGGTGTGGGAGACGGGGTAGATTATGGTACCATTGTTGGAGGACACGTGGAAGGTTGGATTGTTGGTGTCGGGGGGATCTATTCCTTGGGCGGTAGCTGGAGTGGGGAAAAATAAAAGTAATTTTGTTTTGGTTGGGTTGAGTAGGAGTTTAAGTTCCGAGAACCATTTTTCAACTGTGGAAAAGCAGTTTTGGGTTGTGACTTGGAGTTTGGCAAGAGAGACGTCAGAGCAGATAAGGGTGGAATCATCTGCATATTGAATGCAGGTGGCTTTAGGAATGATAGAGTGAAGACCGTTTATAAATATGGAAAAAAGAAGGGCCTCCATATATATCCATATAATGCCTCCGTGCTAGCCCTTCCGCAGCTGTCTGGTATTCTGCAGCAGTTCTGATGTACTGCGCATGCATATGCTTACGCAGTACATCAGAGCTGTGGGTGGAAGTAACGGAGAAAGCAAGTGCTCTGTTGCATTTTACAAAGTGTTTCGCTATGTTAAAGGAGTTTAACATAGCGAGACAGCTTTAAAAAAAACAATGGAGAGTCTCCGTTGCTTTTTTTAAAGCTGTCTCGCTATGTTAAACCCATTTAACATAGCAAGACAGCTTTAAAAAAAGCAATGGAGAAAGGAAGATGTCCGTTACTTTTTTAAAAGCTGTCTCGCTATGTTAAACTCCTTTAACATAGCAAGACAGTGTCTAAAAAGCAATGTAGATCTTGCGTTCTCCATTGCTGTAAAAAAAAAAAAAAAAAGACATACTAATGGAAAAAGTTCGGGCGACCGGACCTTTTTCCATTAGTATAAGTCTTTGATTTACAACATGCATGCTGACCAATCAGCATGCACGTTTTGAAATATTAATGGGGGGGTCGTTGTATAATGAAGATTTACCCACAGCTGGTATGGTTAAACAAAGGCAACCATGGGTAAATCTTCAATATATCAAACCCTGACGTTGGTTATTGCTATTATATAATGAAATTATTTAAGAAAGAAATCGCTTACTTTTCTTAAATAATGTCTTTGTATAATGGTGCAGTGGTGTTCTTCTGCATAGCCTGCACCTTTCCTGATGTACTGCAGTACATCAGTGCTTTGGAAAGGAAACAACAGAGAAAGGAAGATTTCCATTGCTTCCTCTTCCCTTTTTTTTTTTTTTTTTTAAATAAAGTTTGAAATCCAGACAGTTCAGAGGTGCAAGAGAGACAGGGCAAAAATGCAAGGAAAATCATGTACTTTTCTTAAGTTTTGCATGATTTTCCTTGTATTTTATCTGCCCTCCATATGTACCTCAACATCTCTTAGCTAAAGAAAACTGGAAAGCCGTAGCATATTTTAATAGAAGAAATTCTGGGCGACCAGACTTATTTCTGTTGGTATATGCTCGATTTACAATGGGCACACTGGTTGGTCTGACCAAGCAGCATGCATGTTTTTGAATGTTAATGACATGTCATTCTATAGTACTGTATAACTTATATGCTTTTATTCTTCAAGAAGACATATTTTGAGTTTTGAAATATATGCATAGATATTTATCTGTATATCGTTAGGATTGTCTCTTCATTGAGCAAATTCTCAAAAGAGATCAGACAAAAAAGCTATCATTTTAGATCAAATTAAAAAAAAAAAATCAAAGTAGAAAAAAAAAAATAAGTGAAGCCCCCCCTTGCTACCTTACTAATTCCTGTTAAGCATAACCTTGCCCTTTCCCTTCTCCCTAACCCTGCATCAAACCTTAGAAAAAAGTTTCTGTAACACTGTCACTACTCAGACAAACCATGTTCTATATTACTAGTATGGTTTGTTTATTTATTTATTAATTAATTTATTTATTTTTATCTTAGTGTAAATTGATCATATAAGTAGTATTTGACTCTCTGTTGACTGTTTTAATGTGGACATAGTCTGTATTTTGAGAGTGTCTGCATTTTGATGTGTCAACATTATGAACATCAATATTTTGCTGCCAGTATTGTGCCTACATTTTGAAACATACGCTCTCTCTCTCTCTCAACACACACACATATATATATATATATATATATATATATATATATATATATATATATATGTATGTGTATATATATATATATATACACACACACACACACACACACACACACACACACACACACACACACACACACACACACACACACATGCACACACACATATATACATACATTTATATATGTGTTTGCAGATCTGTACTAAATTATCAATGTAAATTAACATACTGAGATTTAATGTATTGGACACAAACTAGATCTGGATTGTAAATGTTTAACTGTTGAGCATTTTCAAAAGGTTCGCCACCAGAATACTGTTTATTTTGTCTATTTTTGCTTTTTATATTTAAAAGACCATTTCTAGCAAGTTGTTCAAATGGTTTAATATTTATTCATGAAATTTAAAGAAAATGTTAATGGTTTTATTAAATGTAAAACCCATTTTGGGTGAGCTCCTACTCTCAAAGACGAACTAGCAGCCACACCTTGAATTTTAATGAAAAAATACTATGCCTCAACAAATACAAAGAATAAAAATATCACTTTGGAAATACAAACTCCTTTTAGGTCTGAGATATTGTCAGCATTTTATATTTATATTTTTCTTGTATTTTGCTTATTTTGCTCTGAAGAAAACTAGAAGTTTTCCTAAATGCCCTACTTCACAATTTACCACTAAAAGATAGCCACCTTCTGTGTAAACCTCTGATATGAGGTAGGGATGAAAGTGAAAAAAATGATCATATAAGTGTATTATAACTTGCTTCTCACAGATACTGCAACCTAACAAGCCACAGCAATGATCACTTTAATGTGTTCGTCATAATTTTCTTTTGCTTTCATCCACTGACTGTCTTCGAAACAGATAGCCACTTCTAGCCATCATCTGTAAGTGCAATCAATGGTAAAAAAATGGCCACAGTAGTGTATTTCATGTTGTTGCTGCAGGACTCAAGTTGTTGCTACAAGGCAGTATTTTTACTTTAGGCTAATTGCGGCAAAAGCACATAATAAACAAAACAAAAAAAAATCTCTTTATTCTGCTGTGGGTAGTGTCTGCTGTTACCATAGTGCCCACATTTTCTATCTGGTTTCTTGAAAGAAATTAAAATAAAACACACACCTGTAAAAAAAAACATCTCTGAAGACCTATAGGTCTGCAGATCCTGGTAGTCTCTATTCGTATGGCTCGAAATTGCCAGAAAAGCACTGCAGTTGGTTTCTAAGAGCAACCAATTACAGGTGCTTACAATGCATAGTAATAGGACATGAGATAGCTATACATGCATGTCCTATCACTATATTTATGGGGTAAATAATAATAAATAGCAGGGCATCTCACTTCTGGTTTAAATTTCCCTCTGATTTTAATGAGAATGTAGGGGTAAGTATTTGGCTAATTATGGTATGTACTACTAGCCACATAATTATATCACAGATGTGCTGCAAAAGGGAGAAAGTTTATTTTATTTTATTTATTTATTTCCTTGTTCACTTGTTTCTTATTTTATAAACTGAATTCATACCAATTTTAAAATAAGAAAAAAAGGATGCACTAAAATTGTGCTAATTCAGCTCTCGCACCAGTGAGTCAACTATGCAGTGCTGAGATAATTCTTAATTCACAGTTAAGGTATTAGCAATGGAAGTACATTGCACAAAATAAGTAGTTTTGTTGGACAGCTGAGTCTCCCTGCACCTCTCATCCCTACAAGCATAAATATACACAAGAGGAAAAGCACAAGATTTCTCCCACTGTCAATCTTTGCACAAGTCAGTACCAATGTAGAAAAATAACAAATTATCTATACACTTTCCCTTTCCTTGGGATCTTTAAATAAGATTTATATATAAATATATATATATATATATATATATATATATATATACACACACACACACACACACACACACACACACACACACACACACACACACACACGGTGTTAGACCTTCTAGCTATGATTATTTTCATTGAAAACTGAAAAAACAAGCATAACTGATTGAAAACCAGCTGGCTGTAATTTACTACCTTTTTTGTGAGCATATGAAACAGTGGAGATTGGGGAACTGCCCTTTACCCACTGTTGTATGATCTCTGAAATGGGATATGTAATTTGAGGGAATGTGGGGTATGCAGATGGATTTGCTCTCATGCTTAATATAGTCTTTTTTCATTTTTTTCCTGATTATTTGCAGATCAAGCATTTTCTGCTTGGTCATTGGACAACTGGACATTTGATATTTTGAACGTCTGGGTAAGACTTATATTTTCATAATAAGTATGTATCGATATATATATGTGTAAGTGTGTGTGTGTGTGTGTGTGTATATATATATATATATATATATATATATATATATATATGTATGATTCATATAAAAAGTATATCATATATATATATATATATATATATATATATATATATATATATATATATATATATATATATATATATATATATATATATATATATATATATATATATATATATGTGTGTGTGTGTGTGTGTGTGTGTGTGTGTATATATATATATATATATATATATATATATATATATATATACATATACATGTGTGTGTATACATACATTCACGCACACACACACACACACACACACACACACACACACACACACACACACACACACATGTAGCGTACACACACTAACACACACGCATATATATATATATATATATATATATATATATATATATATATATATATATTTATATGTATCATATATATAAATATAAGTAAAACCAAAACAAACAACTGGTGCACTGCCCAAATAGGTGCTCCAATGCTCCAATTCAATAATACTCAATTCTACATAAACAAATCAGCACTCAACATTTGATAAAATAGCGGAAGTCCACAAATGACACAGGAAACAAGATAATATGTTGTATTTATACTGTTGCTCAAAATACATCTAAAAAGTGGTTGTACAGAAAAAGGTGAGCCAGCATGTACCACTCAGTTAATTAAACAACAGCATACCGGTTTTACCTCATGGTGTCATCAGTGCAGTGAGAGTACATAGAACAATAGGGACTTTTATAAGCCAGCTCCATAAAGAAACAGTACATAAACTCAAAACTACACAACACCCTTAATCAGTAAATACATATAAAAAAATAGCTATCCATGCAGCATATTAAGATATGTCCAAATTTAAAGCAACTACAGATATTCATTGAGTCTGGGCTTATGTGTTGCATCCAAATTAATAATCCAAAACTTTTCTTTTTTATCTAAAAATGTATATCTAGATAGTTTAGATAAATGTCTTCCTATTACTCCATTAATACCTACAAAGGTAAAGTACGCAGCAGCATGATCCAGTATATGCTTAAAAAGTGCACTTCTCGTCCTTTTTCCAGTTAATATTACTAAGATATAAGGCATTTCTATGTTTAAATGGTCTTGAAGTTTGCCCCACATAGAATGCCACACACTGGCATATTGCCATATATATACCACCCATTCAGTATTGCAGATGATCAAATATCTAATGTCAAACACATTTGATATATTCATTGATGTAAACGATTTGGTTTTAGAGACCATCTTAAAAGACACACAGTTTCCACATTGAGTACAGCCCCGTGGCCAATTAGCATTAAGTTTATTCTTCCGATACACAAATCCTTTCTTAAACAAGGAAAGCTATTCACCAATATTCTTACCCCTCCTAAACCCAAATAGGCAGTAATCACCAAGGCATTGTGCAAAAAATGGATCCAATTTCAAGAGGTGCCAGTAGGTGTTAATAATCTGGGGTATCTTATTTATTTATATGTTAACTGTTAAGGGTATTAGTTCCATAGGTAGTAATCACTCTTGATGTATTAGGAACCAAATGTAATTTTGATCTACTATAATCCGAATTCAATAAATCTTCTCTTAGTCTATTATTAGCCAATGTGAATGCATGCTTAACATCTACCAACCTATAGCCCCTTTGTATAAATCTCCCCTTCATTTTCTCAGTCTCCACTTCAAAAACAGAAGTGGAACTAAAAAGTTGCCTTATACATAAAACCTATGCCTTTGGAATATTATTTGTAATATGGCTAGGATTTCAAATGTTAGCCCTCAACAATGCATTTTTGGTAAAGGGCTTTCTGTATAGTGTAGTAGCCATACAGCCATCTACAAGTTTTGTGACATTTACATCAAAGAAGACAATGTTAAACAAATCCAACTTCCCTGTAAATTTGAGACCAAAAGCATTAGAATTCAAATAAACAACAAACTCATTCCAAATTACTAATGAGCCATTCCAAATGCACCAACAACCATCCAAAAATCTATGCCACATACTTAGATGTCCTTTAAATGGATTATTCTGCTGACAGATGACTTCTAATTCAAAAAAAAAAAATCCATAAACAAGTCTGCATATATGGGTGCAAAAGTAGCACCCATAGCAGTCCCATTGATCTGTAAAAAATATTCACCCCCTATAACAAAACACATTGTGTTTGAGGACCAAACCAAGCAATCATAAAAAGAATTCAATATGGGCTTCAGGATATAAACCTGAATAATATAGCCAACACTTAATGGTCAGCAATTCCCCCTCATGGAGGATGCTAGTATGACAATGATTGTACATCCAATGTCCCCAAATATGCAGCAGTAGATACCTGTAAATCATTCATCAAAATTAATAACTCAGTAGTATCCTTAACTGTGGCCTTAACCAAAGGTAATAGGGATGTCAATTGACTTTCCAGATAAACAGAAAGGGCCTCAGTAAAAGACCCTTCTCCCGAAACTATGGGTCTGCCTGGAGGATTAAAAGCCAATTTATGTATTTTTGGGAGAATGTAAAAATATTGTGACAGTGTATCCTTTACTGTTACGTGTTGTAGTAAATTTTCTGTAATTATGCCCTTCTCCTTAGCTTCAGAAAGAAATCTATCAGTATATGCCTTAAATTCCTTAGTCGGATCCAATAGTAATTTACAATAGGACGCAGCATCATTCAATTGAGTTTGAACCTCCTTATCATAATCAATGGATTCCCATAAAACAATTGTTCCACTCTTATCAGCACTAACCACCAGATTTTTTTCATTTTCACTTAAATTTTTTAAAGCTGCACATTGCATTTTTGTAAGATTATTACTACAATTCTTAAATATCACATCACTGTTAGTGTAAAATTCATGTAAAACTTGCTGTTCAAATAGTTTCACACAGAGTGATATGGGGGCTGAAAATTAGATTTCCTTAAAGGAAAAAGAATTATAGGTTATAGATGTCAACTCCTCTCTTTGGCTATAAAAAAATTAAATTTAAACTACAACAAAAGTTCTTAATATCCAAAACTGTGGAAAAATGAGAAGTATCCATATTCATCACTGGGGCGTATCCATATTCATCAAGGATACCCACACCTTCAGGTTAGTGGCACAGCACGATGCTTCAGAGATCATCCACATGCAACTAACAACGGGCAGAACTGCAATTCAAATTGTAGCTTGCTACAGATCACCCACCATGTCCCAGGATCTCCATTCCACATTTCTGGAAACACTGGGAAACATAAAGGTCCTACCAAACACCTTGATATTGGGTGAGTTCAATTGCCCAAACATTAACTCGGAGAACTACTCAAGTACTAACCCCCTTGCCCAACATTTCCTAGAATTTATAAACTCAAACACCCTGGATCAACTGGTCAACACCCCCACCAGAGGTGACAACATATTGGACTTGGTCATCACCAACATGGGCGACCGGTGTTCCACACCGGAGGTCAACCCCTCGCTGGTTAGATCTGACCATAAACTAATCACTCTGGATATCCACATTCCACCCCCACCCCTGGTCAGAGAAACCACCATGAAAAACCTTTCAAAAGCAAACTTTACGTTACTTAACACCGAGGTGGAAAGTTTCAAATCCCCCATGCTAAAGGATAACGCTGCCCAAGCTGCAAAATCCTTTACTAATGCGCTCTATGGGCATCTACAAGAATGCATGGATTGTGCTATCCCAAGCAAAACCAAGACTCACTCCTCCAAGAAAAGGAAATTAATCTGGTGGACCCCTGCCATAAACAAGCTATACAATTGTAGGAGGAAACTAGTACAGAAAAGAGTAAAATCCCAAGAAGGGAAGACATCCCTGATCAGTGTCAGCAAGGAACTATGATCCCTCATAAAATCATTCAAGGCTGGCTTCGAAAGAAAAATTGCCAAGGACTCCAAAGATAACCACAAGGCATTCTTTAGCTATGTCAAGAATCTAACTGGCAATTCTCAGATCTGCTCGGAGTTAGTGCAGAATGGCACTAAATACACTGAACTGACCGATATCACCAACATCCTGGCAGACAGGTTCAGTGCAAATGTCACCCCCCCTCTCACCCCCAAAAGGGCCCATAACCATACCAGAAGAATGTAGTGCCCCTGAAATCACAGACACTCAGGTAAAAATAGCCCTCTCCAAAGCCAAAAACACAGCATCAATGGGACTGGACGGTGTCCCAGGCTGCATCCTACATGAGCTCAAAGATGAACTAACCCCTCACCTAAACACACTGTTCAAACTCAGCCATGCCACAGGCTACATTCCCATAGAGTGGCACACAGCAACAGTTATTCCGCTCCACAAAGGTGGAGCCACAGCAGACCCCAGGAACTATCGCCCTGTAAGCCTGACTAGTTTGGTCTGCAAGGCTATGGAGTGTATCATCATGGATCTAATTAACAGAGACACTGGGAACCTCCAAACACTGGACCCTACCCAGTTCAGCTTTGTTAAGGACAGATCATGCCTCCTAAACCTGGTGGACTTCTTTGAGTCAGTTACCAAGGCTATAGACGAGGGAAAAGTGGTCCACACAGCCTACCTAGACCTCACAAAGGCCTTCGACACCATTCCCCATTTTGGCATTATAGACAAGCTCACCAGCCTGAACATAAACCCCTACACCACGAGATGGATTGCCAACTGGCTCACAGCCAGAACCCACATGGTAAGAGTTGTGGGAGCTAGGTCTGTCTCTAAACCGGTTACAAGTGCGTTTCCCAGGGCTCAGTCCTAGGACCCTCCTATTTGGCATATACTTCTCAGAGGTACAGGCAAGCACAGGAGGACTATGGCTGACCAAGTTCACAGATGACTGCAAACTAGGGGCTATAATTGACTCTCCAGCTGACACAGACAGCCTCCAAAAGGGTCACACTGAGACAGATACCTGGTGTCAAAACCGTGGCCTCAAGCTAAATGCCAAAAAGTGCCTGGTCATCCCCTTTGGAAAAAACAAAGTACCCACAAACTAACACATAGGTGGTAGCCACCTAAATACGGAAGATGTAATAAGGGATCTGGGGGCCCAAGTAGATAGTAATCTCTCCTTTGATAATCACATTGCCAAAGTGGTTAGAAAATCCTTTTGTGGGGCCCACCTAATCACAAAACGGTTTGCATCCAGATCCAAAGAGGTCATTGTGCCCCTCTACGCATCAATCATCATACCCACCATAGAGTACAACTCCCCATTTGGGATGTACCTTATAAGACACCTGAAACAGCTGGAAAGACCACAGAAGTACCTCACCAAGAGGATCACTGGCCTCAAACAGATGCAGCTCGACTGAAGAAACTCCAGCTGTACTCGGTTGCATACCGTCTACTCAGAGGTGATCTCTGCCTGACATACAAGGCCATGTCCAACCCAGAATTGATGGACATGCTCCACCTAAAGAAAACCATATCCCCTCGAGCCACACGCTCTAGGGATCTAAACCTCACCACAACAATAAATAGGACATGCTGGAGGGATAGATTCCTGTCCCAGAGACTTCCCATGCTGTGGAACAAAATTCCAATCTACATTAGGCAGAGCTCCTCACTAACAGTCTTCAGGAGAAACCTTGACAAGTGGATGGGAAACAGAAAGTTTACCCCGGGGATCACTTCAGTAGCTCTGCTGGACAGAGACACAGGAAACTAATCTTAGGGGGTGGCAAAAGCCAACACATTCCAGCTAGGCTTATAAATGCCTTTGGGCAGATAGCCTAGTACCTACCTATGAACCTATAATAAGAAGGTACAAAACTTAAACCTTTATTCAATACTTCACTTTCATCATTAGTAAGAGTAGTAGAAGTCAAATTTACTACAAGATTATTTTCATCCACCTCAATCTGAGTCACTGGGTAATTGCATCTGCATATGGGATCTGAAATTTTGCTCCATCTCTCTGCTTATGTTTCCTGCCGCCCTGTATAAAGGGACTCTAGATCTCTTATGGGATAGAGAATTAGCATCAAAAACATCCCCCACCTCTGTTTCTGTGTCCATATTAGAGTAGTTTGAGGAGAAATCAGAGGCACTCAGTTTATTCCCTGGAATATTAACTGTTCTCTTTAGAACTGAACTCTCCCTTTTTCTTTTCGTTCTAGTATTTTTCCCATTTTCTCTGGAAAAATGTACTACCCGTTTAGACCTCTTCCAAGTATATGTTACATTTCTTAGATAATCTTTCCATTCCCTGTTAATATTTTTTGTCTAATGAGTATGTAAATCTATTTCAGATTATTTCATATCTTTAAGGAAATGGGAATACATCTCATCAAAACCACTCTGGTTCTCAAAACATTGTAGTCCAGCAAAGTTCTTGTTAATCTCTCATTTAAATTAACCGATTTTTCTTCATACTATTCAATTAACATTTCAAGTAACAGTTTCAAGGCTGCCATTTGTATATTTTGCCACTTTTCCATAAATGTCTTATGTCATGCCCAACTCCTGGTTCCACATAAACCCTTAAGCCTTTTGGAGTAATTTCTGCATTTGTATAAGCCCTTAAAAGCCTAATATGCCAAATGTTAGCCCTTATCTTTTTAGCAGATTCTGTAAGACACCTAAACTCATTGGCTAAATTAGGTGACCGGCTTCCACCTTCAGTAGTCAAATCTGTATTGCTGGCAAAGTCCAAAAAATCATCTTGCCTTCAGCTAAGTTGGTCATGTAGACAAATTCAGTAAACAGCCAGCACTCACCAATAACTCCAAAACAAACAACTGGTGCCTTGCCCAAATAGGTGCTCTGATTCAATAATACTCAATTCTACACAAATGAATCAGCACTCAACATTCATTAAAAAAAGTGGAAGTCCACAAACGACACAGGAAGCAAGATAATATGTTATATATATATATATATATATATATATATATATATATATATATATATATATATAGGTTCTACTATGAAATGTGCCTTCTTGAAGGTTGATGTTTCAAAAGAATGAAAAAAAAAATTGCCCAAAAACCAAAAGGGTAAACTAAAATGTCCTTGTTTTTTTTTTTTTTTTTTGCAGGGGGACAGGACCCCATGCAACCCCTGATGTGGGGTACAGTCCCCACCAAACTTATATGTACCAACACTATATTCATACCAACTAGAAGAAGGAAAAAATCTCCCTAAAAAGTGAACCATTGCTGGCGGACAATTAGAAATGTGTGTGTGTGTGTGTGTGTGTGTGTGTGTGTGTGTGTGTGTATGTGGAGAGAGAGACAGACAGACAGACAGACAGGACTGAAGGATGGAGTTTATTAAAGGGCTCAAGACATTGATAAAATCTATTTAATGACATTGAACACAACTTTACAAACATAAAATGTTACTGTCAGAAAACAATAGTGTTATGTAGTAGAAGGTATTACAAAAGGTACTGATAATAACTATGTAGCTTGGATTTTTGGTGTTATGAAAAATAATTGATTAATGGCTTCCTTTACTTATATAATAATCACAGAACAAAATCACTGCCAAAAGTTCTGGTGTGGACTCACAGAAGTCACATTTGTTCATTAAAATCTTTGCCTTGCAGTTGATGCATTTTATAACTTGCTGTGTTCCTATTCATGTTCGGCACATCTGTAACCACAACTAATGATTGATTGATTGATTCATTCATTTATTCATTCATGCTTTTTGTTAACCACGGTAGAGCACTGATCCAGCTTTTTGCATTTTTAGCCTCAGCCAGAAGAATATATAGATACATGCACTGATATCATCATTAACATAAAAAGCAATAACTAACATCAGAAAGAGGAAGCTATAATTCTGTGGTGCATACATTGTCAATTAACTTGTATGTATACATGCATATATATATATATATATATATATATATATATATATATATATGTGTGTATGTATTGTAAGTACAATGTGTATCTTGATTTTGCAAAGAACAAACAATGCAAGTAAGGTTTATGAGAGTGCATATCAATTTAAATATGTACTATGGAAGTTAAATAATAGGGTGAAAGAGACAAGAGTATAGAAGGAAGTAGAAGTATATTAGATGTGGAAGTGATGATGAGAGTGTGACCCACTTAAGTGTAGTAAGAGAAGGGATAAGAGGAAAAAATATAGAAAAGAAAGTGTGGTTGTTTCCTATCTGTATGATTGTCTTGATATTGAAGCATTTGCACTGTGCTTGTTTGAAGAGATGGTTTCTTAATACAGGACAGTTTTTTTTCAAAGTAAGTATAGAAGTTGTCTTGTGGAATGGCTGCCATATTTTGGGAGCAAGAACCGAGAAGTGTTTAGTACAATTCAAATTAGTTTGAAGTGTCTGTAGGTTTGTAGTAGTAAGTGATTGTGACTGCAAGTTGTAGGGTAGGAAGGGTTTTCACCCATAGCTACAACTACACAGTGCATCTTTTTCTAAAAAAGAGTCCAGAAATTTATTTCAGGTACTTGCTTCTACTGTCAGACTCTTTACTTCAGGAACAAATTCAATTGCTGTTGTCTCTGCTCTTCCAAATGCAAGCCACGTGTCCACAGCTGGCTGACTTCAAAGTCTGAACCTGTCCACACCATGGCACTCTGGACTTTTGACTGAAACACTAAACCCCTGTTAAACTGAGACGGACCCATATGAAAACATTGAATTTGCCACTATGGACAATAGCCTAAAGAATAAAACTGAACTATATTAACCTAAATCAAGAAAACTAAAAGTGCGGGAGCTACAATACCACAATTTGAACTTTTAATCAGTGGTAGAAAAAATTAAAGATGAAGAGTAAAAATGATTCCAGTACATCACATAAATGCATATATTAATTTTTTAATTAATTCTGTGGCATCTCAGAGTATTATATGAACTGAAAGAGCTTTGCAGTGAAATAGTTTTCAGATAGACTCCAAAGTCTTCATTTACCTCACTGATCAAAACAGTGCAGTTTTAAAGTACTTCATGATAATTAAGCAACAAAATACATTTTCTATATGTTTGCTGTCTTGTTATTCCCACCTCCAACCCTCCCAAAAATCCCTGGCTATCTTAGAGGCATCTGGTATAGTTGGAGATGGCTAAAATGTAACCTTTTGGTTATCCTTTTGTGATTAAACCTGTGACTATTCATATCTGACAGCGTTGATACCTTTTCTAATGACTGGCCTTCACTTCCGTACCTGTATCTTCAAATCAATTTTATTCCTATATGTGGTCCTTCAAATCCTTATGTTGTAGTAGAAACTGGAAGCCAACCACCACGTAAAATCAATTCTTTATTAAAACAGGAGAATAAGCACTTTCGCGTGCATCCACAAAGGCACGCTTCTTCAGATTCAATAAATGTTGAATGAACTCACTCAATATATGTAAAAACACTAATTGAATTAAATATGAGTTAACCAATTCAATTCAGTTGTCACTTATTCAATTAATTAATCTAGGGTGTAGCTTAAAAACACTTAATACTACTTTTCTTTTGAAGTCATCAGCTTCAAATAATGCAGTATAATCCAAAAGACTATATAAACTATTGATAACACATGTATAACTTAATACACAATAGTCCTGTAGATTTTTATCAAATATGTAAAGCATATATATTTGTGTCATAAAAGACTATGAAGTGTCTGACTTGGTAGTATTAATATAGAACATTGTAAAAATCAAAACAACAATTAATGTCTGCTTTTAAAATCTAATGCCAGAGTTACTTATATAAGCAATATTAAATGCAATTCAAAAATGCAGTATACCCATGCATAGAGTCTACTATTCATTATGTATATAGACATATATTAGTTATACAAAATAATATAAAAACCTGCATTTAGTTTTATTCAGGTATGAATTGTGTTTATCTAACAATTATAATATTTTCTATTTATATAAATACAATAATATATGTCTTATCAGTAACCCAGCAATCACAAAGTTTTTACTTGTATATATATATGGGTATGCTCTTATAGATGTTACAGACCATAAAATTATGTCTTTGGTAACCTTTTCCTTGAAGGTATGATATCTCTTTTAAGTGTATAGTGCTATGGGCTTATGAGCAGCAGCTGTACTTAACTATTACAAAGCTACAGTCATTACTCTGTTTGGGTCTATGGACTTCTAAATGAATTATTGTGTATTTACTAAATGAACACAGCCTGTAAAGAAATCATTGAATCACTACTAACTGGCATACCCGGAAATGTAAACTAAAATACCTAAACTTCATCAGGAAAGGAAAAGAAAATATTTCAGACGTGCTGCACATTTTCAGGAAAAAGGAGAAGCCCACTATTGTTTTCTGGTAATTAGAAGTAAAAGGAGTCCTACAGCTCCTGCTTCATGCATAACGAAATAAGAGCAACCAGTGCGGCGATATTGTACTTGAGGGCCTGACCAGATGCGCAGTAGCAAGCCCCATCCAAAACCCACCCCCATGATATGTCATTCATGAATATGCATTCCCTCCAAACGTACAACAAAATGTAAAAAGAAAACAATACTTTCACAAGGGTAGTCCTTACAAGTAATATCGCCAAAAAATGATTACATCTGTGCTTATTCTGAATACAGTTATTTTATTAGCACACTGTGCTCCACTTTGTCACCCCGAGGAGGAAGCTTTAGGTAAGACTGTAGTACTTTCTTTCTACGCTCTTATGTCCACTTCTTTTATTACTGGTTATTTCAGCTTACACACACACACACACACACACACACACACACACACACACACACACACACACACACACACACACACACATTCATACCTACTTTTTTTTTTCTTTTGAGACTGGACCGGAACATATATATAAAGGTAAATGTAATAGATAAGACTTTTGAAAACATAGCATGAAGTCTGGCTTATTTATAATAGTGATTAATACAGCTATACTTGTAAAAGCCGCCGAGTATTGATGTTTTATAAAACTTCCTGAATTAGTTCTGTTTGACTCAATGCACAGTGAAACGATTGTTTTGAGAATAGGACCATCACAGGCCAGTTTTTCGTAATTTACAGACTGTTGCACAGCCTGGGTCCACTGCATCTGTCACTCAATTCGTGACACGCCCACTTCTGCGCAAAATGAAGTGGTGAGGCCCTTAAGTACAATATCGCCACCAGTACAATGTCAGCAACACACATTTCCCTTATTAGTGAAAAACGTTGTACCAGTTTTCACAGGGTTTTAACATACTGGCCAGTGTTTTAAGTTAGGATAAAGCATTATTTGTACAAATGTATGCAAGTTTGCACTGAACTGTGTAGCTGAAATGCAATAGTCCACATCCCAGCCTTTACTGAAGAAAGTGTAGTTAGTTGGCTCTAATCAGTTCTCAGTATAACCATACGTCCCTTACAGGTACATTCACTATTTCTGTGTTTCTCAGACACAATTCAGAGCGTCTTTTTCAACATTGTATTTCTTCCCCTCTGCTTCCATGAGTGGTTTGTATGCAAATACAGCAGTTTTCTTTTTTTATCTGTAAGCACTGTGTAAGAATGGCATCAAGTCCATTATCTCAGGAATCAGAAGCAACTGTGGAAGAAAATGAAGGATCAATTTGTAGTTAATTGTTTGATGATGACAAAACTTTATTGAGCAGTAGCAGACCATGTACAAGTAGAAGTTTCTCAAAGTAATGCTTTCAATGGCTCCACATCTGAAATGCAGTTAGAAGTAAATGCAGATGCAGGGAGGCTCCACAGACAAAGATGTCATTCACGTAACAATGAACACCATATAAGTTTTTCAAAAGAGAGGACATTATTTTCTAAAAGCAAGTAGGTGCTGAAGCCAGACCATAGGTAGAGCACATGCTTGAAACAAAATAGGCTTCCTATTGAAGTGTTGGCACTCAAAATGCCAAGTGCTGACATATGCAGAAAAAAAGATTGAGGGTGAAAAATCTAGGAGACAAGCAAAGTTCAAACATTGCTCTTCTTCTTCTTTATACTTATTTCCTGCAGGGAAAAAAATCCCCTTGCACCCGATAACCTCCCACACCCACCAAACTTATATGTATATATATTAACTCCAAAATCACCATACCTTGGAGAAGAGGGAATGTTCTGAGAAATGACCATCTCCAACTTAGTATATGTAAGTCTGTTTTTTCAGCCATTCAGTCTCTATGTTTCAGGACTCACTGTTGCAGGTCCCAACATTTCAAATGGTCACTAACAAAATAGGCTCTTGTGTGTAGCAAATACAGTGAGGTCTCTGCTTCACCTGTGAACCAACACTTGGTAGGTTCATGATAGCAAAAATCTTTGTCTCTCTCTGCGTGTGTGTGTGTGTGTGTGTGTGTGTGTGTGTGTGTGTGTGTGTGTGTGTGTGTGTGTGTGTGTGTGTGTGCATGTGCGTGTGCGTGTCTCTCTCTCTCTCTCTCTGTCTCTCCCCTTGTAGTTTTTGCAAAGACTTCCTCTAATTGAAGTAAAGGATGACTTTCAATGATAGCTACCTAGTTAGGTTCGCATGTATCAACACACTGTCACATTATTCTTGTTTTGTTTATTGTCACCACAATTGATGATACCCATTTAGATGTATCAGTACATTCAATAGTATCATGTCCTATTAACTTCTTCACTTCTTGTGAAACAGCTTCTCTTATAGAGTGTGGTAACCATTGTAATTTCTGTCACACAGGTTTAATCTTTGACCATATTTTTACTTTATACACAAAGTTCTTTTTGCTGCTGTGTGAACTATCTTTTTGCAAGTGGTGTTTTGTTGCACTCATTTCTTTGGAACAGAAATGATCTGAACATTTACAAGTTGCAAGTTCAAAGCAGTAAACAGATCTCTCCCTTCTGCAGCACTACTTTTAGTTATAATATAAAAGTAAGTCTCCATTATATATTTCATATTTTCATGTACTGACAGACACACCAGCATCTTAAATAACTCTCTAGTCTCTTTGTAGGTGGATCTACTAATACATCTGCAAAGAACTTCAAGTAGGCAGACTTAAGTGGTACGGACACAGTGGATTCTGTAGCCAGCATTACATAAAGTAAATGTTACCTGTTGTAGTAAATGAGACATGCACATAATTTTGTCTGGAATAGTTATGTCTGAATTTTCCATGCACAGTGTAGATATATCAGGAGTAAATACTTTACATACATCTCCAGAGGATGAACTTTGGCATACCTTAACAAAATGTCCCCTTTTATGTAGTTATAACACCATGTATTCTATGCAGTGCATCTTAAATAGTTTGCAGGATCTTGCATTGGTGCATGTCTTAAAAATATTTTTGTCTGTGTTCACAGTTTTGGAACCCTATGCTTACTCTGTTTATTTTTATTGCCATTAGTGTATGTGCATGGACTATCCCACTTCTGGGCAGAATTGTTGGCCTTTACTACATTTGCAGTACTTTGAATGAGAATTTTTACTTCTGCCATTGCTGGTTTAATCTGGGTTATGATGGTAATAGCTTTTGCTAAATTTAGTTCAGGTTTCAGATGTAGTCTTTCGTTTCTCTGAAATAAAGCTTTTACTGTTTTTTTCCCATCAACTGGTCCCAAATCCTTTCATCTGTAAGATTTCCATATCCACATATAACAACTGTTTCTCTTAAGGGCTGTGTGTGCTACTGTGTTGATTCACCATTTGTCTGCCCTCAGTGGTGATGTTTATAATATTCGGACACCATATTTACTTTTGGCACAAGTAAGTTTTTTTTTTAGTGAAGTGAAAACAGTATCATATGAGTCATTTGCTACTGGCAAGGTATGTTAAAAATATACTGCAATGAATAAGCAAAACATTTTTTTCTGGCTTCCAGCAGGATGGCAGTATTGCCAAGTAGTATATAATTGTCAAAAAATATAAATCCACAAACTGAAAATATTACAGGCACATCAGGATGTGGAATGAAATGTGTTATTTGTTGCCGAGAGAAAAGACATCCTTGTAACAAGTATTTTATATTCTAACAAACAGAAGCAAAATGAACACACACATATAGTTAAGAACTAGTTACCACTCATGGCATACACTAATATATGCACACTGTCACAAAAACAACCAGTGCTCTGTTAGCATCATACCCAAAGAATTTCTGATTCCATAAAACTGAGTGACTGAAGGGGTGTGATCTGGTCCACTTTCAAACTATTTGCTATAACTCGCCATACAGCAAATCAGTTCTGACATCCTCTGAATGACGTGCCCTTGCCCCTGCAGTTACATGTGCTCAAACAATTGTGTCCTGAAACAGATTTTTCCTGTTAGCTGTCCTTTAGCTGTCTTTTACTTCAGGGACCATTTTGTTTTCTAGCTGCGTACTGTTTCATAATCATAAATCACTGACCATGTACCTCATCTGAGTCACCATTTATAGTCAGGACAGTGGTCACTGGGCATGCAACCAAACTGATAAATTTCTGTTTTATTCACTTAGCCCCTGAAGAAAAGTTGTCTTCTAAATGACATAGCTTATAGAAGAAAATCTCAGAAAAAAATCTACTGTGCTTCACAATTTCAAGAAAGCAAGCAAAATTTTAAAAGAATAAAAGCAATGAGGTAAAGAATAAAAATTATTCTGATTAGTCAAGCAAACATGCCTGTGTGTGTGCGTGCCTGTGTGTGTGCACGCGGGAATGAACTTACAATGCATGTGTTACAAGAGGCAAGAAAGGCATTCTTGAGTATTATCTTGCCTTTATCTAGAATGATCCAAGATCCTAGGAAGTCATCATATGGTGATAATCTTTTTTTATCAAGCACATCATTGAATACAATGATCTCTTTGGTATGTACACATCCAGACATACTTCTCAAGTTCAACAGCCCAGTGATTTCTAACCATAAATAATTGAATGCCTGATAGATAAGCAAACCCCTCCTTAAACTCAGATGGATACTGCTGCTCTGAGGTTGTCATGTACAGCTATACAGATTTGGGAAATAAGCATTATCACATGCTTGAAAAAAAAGGTGCACAATTTTTAAGTGTGTCTGCTTAAAAGTGTATGTGGCTACATATTTTATGATCCTGTGATTGCTTGCCTAGTATAAACACATATGAATGTACCTAAGTAGATTAACCACAGCAAATATTGACAGCACTAACTCTGACAGCACAACATTGATGCTCTTCTGCACATGCTCTGAGGATTAATCTCAAAGCAAGCAAAGTAAGAGACATTATTTGTGTGTGGGGAGGGGGGCACACTTCTTGCTAGTAATTTATGCTAACTCTGAGACAGCATAGTCCCCGGGGAGAGGGCATATGTGTCAACCCAAGGGATTGTCGAGCTCAAACACTTGTCAACCTTCTATTCTGTTGACCAAAGTGTGTTGACAAAACAGAGGTTGACATTAGGGATGTTTGACTCTCAGTAACTTTGAATACTGATGTAATAGTTGATTTTGAAGAACTATTACTCAGGATGTGAGAACTCAAAATCAGAAAGATACCTACTGAATAATCACTAAGTAAGTTCCACACAGTTTAAAAGAAATAGCAAAGTCGATGCATTAACAATGATTTTCTGATTCTAAGAAGCTTCCCTATTATACTGTTAATGTGTAGTGTCATGAAAACTTGGACATTTCAAGGCAAACATAGAAGGAGCAATTAAAAGGTGAATGCAGATACATTTTGCTAGAAATTGGTAAGTGATTACTATTAGAACTGGAGTACTGAATAGATATTTGAGTGTCTTAGTCTCTTTGGAAATATATGTTCTACATGTGCTAGAAGTGTTATTCCAGTTGAAGCAGTAAATGAGTTTCCGTCAGTTTGCCATACAACTTATTGTTGTAAGGTATCAATCAATTGAGCCATTTTGACACCTAGGCAAGAGAACTGTGTTATCATAAGGAAAGAGATTTTTAGGACTAAAACTGAGGCATAGAAAACTTAGGTAAATTAGAAATTCTTTCAAGACCAACACTGAAATGCACTTATGACCTTTTTTTTCTTTTTTTAGGGGGGATATGGGCTCAATGGTAATAAAAGTTGGTAACAGAACCACAAAAAAATTGACTTTTTTATCTGACTGAGTCAAAAAAGTGTGAAGTCTTCTTACTCCCATGTTAGGCATATTGAGGGTCAAAAGCATTAAAACAATTCTGCCTAGATGACGTAGTCTTCTAAGGATAACTGATGGATTGTTTAATACCAACCATTTCAGAGGTTCATAGAGTACTAGTAAGCAATATACCAGTTAAGCTTTTTGAAGCTTAGCCACTGTAGTCCCACTGGTATAACTACCTAGTTACTCTACCTGTCCATAAAGGGTAGGCAGCTATACTCAGGATAAATTTGTGATTTCCTATCCATTAGTCTGTGCTAGATTTGATGATGGTGAGGGGCATGTTTTGTTTTACAGAAAGCAGAAATGTGTTCCATATGTAGGAAATTCTGTGGGAGAGATAACTGTCACATCACGTTCTATTTATGTTGCAGTATAGATTTAAGTATCTTGATCTTGTACTTATTTTACTATCATTCTTGCAGGTATGCAGCAGATCAAACATGATTAAATGTGTTACGTTTGTTGTCCAGGCATAAATTGCAATGTAAAGAGTCTGTTGGAGACAATAAAGAGGGACAGGACTTTTAGATGCTCTGGGGAGCATATGAAACTCATACCATAATTTGTTTGTGGAGGATCCACTGATTTTTTTAGGTTGGGTTAGACGTTTGGCCAGGTGCATACGAAACGGCATATTGTACTGTAGTATGGGCCTGATGAGGGAAAGTAAAGGGGAGTGGTAACCTCTTTTGAAAGAGAAAAAATGTCCTTAATAACAAGTTGAATGAGGCAGAAGTCTTTCCTAATGACAGTAGATACATGGTGATCATAGGAGAGTTCATTATCCATGAAAGTGCATAGGTCTCCAATGACAGTATCAGTTTTAAGGGAGGAATTATTTGCGTCGTAGGTGTGCAGGTGTTTCTGTTTCCTAAACTGTATAATGCTGCATTTGTTATCATTCAGTTTTAGACCATGATACTGATACTGACACAACACACACACACACACGCGTGCACACACACACACACATATACACATGCACACACACACACACACACACACACACACACACACACACACAGAGATACATGTACATCTCTCTGTGTATGTATATATATATATATATATATATATATATATATATATATATAAATGTATGTACACACAAATGTATGAGTTTATGAGTTAGACCTTCTTGGAGGACCCAAGTGTCATCAAGAGAGATGATGATGGCTCCAAGCATGAAATTATTTACAAACATGGACATTCAGAGGACTTTCATGTCAGATTTGATATTGGAGAAGTACATTCCAAATGGAAATGGCCTCAAGACAGAGCCCTGGGTGATAGAGATTGTATACATCAAAATGCTTTTCCCCAAAATTATACTGTGTGTGCAGTAAAAGAAAATATAATATGGCTTGCTTTGCAAGAACAGTTAAGTGATGAAAAAGATTTCTTATAAATGTTCAGCTTAGATATTAATAACATCTAACTGTGGGCTTACTGTAAATGACATCATGCTATAGAAAAAAGAAAGTTGACTTTCTGTGAGCTTTCAGATGTAGAAATAAATGAAATAAAATACAGGCACTTCAAGTGACGCAAAGATGACGTGGAGAGACTTATGTGAAGTCTTCAGATACAGGAAGGAAGAAAATAACCAAATAAGGACATAAAACAAAAATTAATCATGCAAATCAGAAGAACAAGTCACAAGGACATTAAAAATAACATTGGTTGAAAAGACTATATAAACTGGACAGTATGTTTCACTCTTTAGTGACATCTTTGGACTGAGTGTGCATTAGTCTGTAGTTATATGTGTCTAGCTGTGTTATAATAGAATTGAAATAACTCTGACAGTATTAATTGTTTAGCAAGAATTTGTACCAATACAAATAAATATTAACGGATACAGTAGTACGGTGTCAGCCTAGCTCTCTGATAATAATATTTTACAATGGTGAGCCTAGCCCACTGCCCGTGACCTTTTTTATCAACAGTTAATTTTTCATAAAGGCCTTAAATTTTCCGTGAGTTCAACAGATTGACAGTTCCAGTGCATCAACAGATCAACAGTTCCAGTACTTCGTTGGTGGATACAGAGTACCACCGTAGAAGCTGTCCTGCGATGTTCCACCATCAATTCATCTGTTGAAGGACACCGTGTCTTCTAAGTGACTTCAGCCTGATCACCTGTTTGTCATCTACGCAAAATATTGTAAATTCTTTACAGTTATAACATGGATGCCAGTATAGACAGTTAACTTTACAATGCCTACATATTGTATATATAAATTTACATGTTTTAAACATTCTGTGTCAGACAAAAAATGTAAATCTGAAATGTTTAATGTTCAGAATTTACATAACAGTTGTGTTTGTAAATGCATGAATGCCTATAATCCATACATAAAATGTACAGAAATTCATAAAGACTGTTTTTATGTGGAAGTACTTTCCAAACTTATGTCTATCTTGTCACAGGAGTCTAGTATGTAAGCCATACCATGACATATAACCTATTCTGATAAGCAATCTGATTCTAGCATTGTTAGTTCTTCACATATACAACAGTTAAATGTACCTTCTGCAGTCACCTCAATCTCATACAATACAAGTATATGCAATTATTGTCAGTAATGTAATACACTACATACAAATGTTATTTATAGTAAATATTGCAGATGCACAAAAAGAAAAAAGTTCTAACATAGTAGAGTGTGATATTAATATTAACCTTTTAAAGAAAAGGTTTTCACAGCTTTTCAAAATTTTCCTAGAGACAGTAGTAAGGGACAATAATGCTATTTAGAGGAACAGACTCAGCATAGCATTCAGACGTTACATAATGACATTTCTGGTTTAATGTAAGAATCACATAGCACCCATCAACATTTACTAAGGGCACAAACTACAGAGGTTAATCTGACAAGACAGTTACAAAAAGCCCAGCAAGGTTTACAAGGGGTACAAAGTACAGCAATTGACATTGGGCAGGGTTCAACAGAAATGACAGTTATTTCTCCTGCTGATATATATCAGTAGTCTTATTTATTGCAGACTCTGCCTCAGTGGCAAGACAAGAAAATAATTTTGTTTCAATATGTTGGCATTTAAACAATGGTTGACATACACTATGTGGTCTATTTAAAATGATGCTTTATTTAAATGTTTTTTTTTTTTTTTTTGCATTTACACGTGCCAGTTTGGGTCAGAAGGGGATTCATCGACAGTGTTGGCAAACCCTTAAAACATGCTCCAGTACTACGGGAATTATGGCCATTGATTCCCAAAATGATTTACAGGGAAAGTTTAGTATTGTCAAAATCAAAGCACATAAAAAATGTAATACAGAAAAGGCTACAGTAAATGCTTTGGCAGATGTCAAAGCAAAGCAAGCAGCTGAAACTGGTGAGTGTCTAGACTTACATAACTGTTTTAAAAAAAATCTGAAAATGATCAGACAGATAGTCTAAATAGCATGACAGAAAAAAACAAAATAATGTTTTGGTCAGGCAAAATGGTATGTTGAAGCAATTCTGTCAGACAGTTAATGACATTCTGCTAAATGCAGCTGCAGCTTTAAAATCAATTTCTGCCAGACTGACAGATACAGACTCAGAGATTACATATTTCAAACTCCACCTGGAGCAAGAGAAATGCCCGAGTGCTAGACAGTTTAAAACAAGTACGTAGTATTGCAGAAGTACATAGGAAATTTACAAAAACAGCTTGTAGACTACGTGGGGAAAGGAAGGGGACATAATACATGGTCTGATGAAAAAACAAACACAGGGGGAACACGAGCAGCTTCTGCTCCACCAGGGTTACAGACAGATACACAACGAAGTTCAGAAAAACAGGTGATATGTTTTACTTGTGAGAAAATAGGCCACATTAAACAGGATTGTCCATATTATAAAAGATGGAAGGAAAGTCAAATACAAAAGGGTATCTATGCAGATAATAGTGCTTCTTCAAAACCCAAAAATAGGGAAAGAAATCAAGATAAAGAAAATACATTAAGGGACAATCAGTCACAGGAACAAATACAGAGAGATACAGAAATACCCTATGGAATGCACAGAAAACCCACCATATAATCCCACACATGGTGCAAGTCAGGAATTAAAATGTGAAGTTGAAAGTACAAAGTACACATTAGACAGGGAAGACACTAACAGTCAATAGAGAACAGAACATGCAGTCTGTGTAATCAGAGACATACCCAGGAAAACAGATCAGAATGAATACGATTCTCCCACCCCACCCAAGTAACCTTTCTCACAAATTTTAAACGTGGAAAGGAGGACGCCCGTTAGTGGATGTATGAGTGGAGGGGACACTATGGAAAGATGTCTTACTTGATACAGGGGCAGCAGTCTCAGTCACTAACAAACAGTTACCTGTAAATCAGTTAAAAAAAATCTAACATTCAAGGTTTTGATGGCAGCACTTGCATGGCCATAAGCAGTAAGCTAGTTAAAATATTTTTCTCAGAAATACAGGGTACATTTCTTATTTCAATAACAAGGTTTTATGGTCTGTCACAGTGAAAGACAGTTGAGATACAATTCAGCAGTTTCATTGCTTTGTAATTGACGTAAGTAACTATAAAAAAGACATTACCAAGAGACATTCACAACTGCAGGATAAATGGGAGCAAATCAAATCACAATTTCAGCCCTTATGGGCTACATCCAAAGACAGACTGTAGCAAGTTAGCAGTACCAGTAAGTGTAGGTAATCCTTCGGATTACATTCTTCCTTTTCAGAAGCAATATCCAATCCCCAAATAGGCGGAAGAGGATATGAAGAGGGTGTATAGAACAATGGGAACAGGTAAATCATAAATAGGAAAGAGCATATATGCAAATAACCTGCAAACATCAGGGTACACAGAAAAAAGAGGTAAGCAATAAACAGAAGGAAAGACAAATCCCTTGCCTTACTGAAAAGGGTAATTACAAACACTAACAGTATAATAAAAATGGTAAATTATGACCAGTAGAATATGGGAATAATCCTCCCTATAACCCAGATCATGGCAGGCAATAGGCATTAAAACAATAAATTAATGAAATACATGCTATCAGTTCGTAGCAAAATACAGGGATCTTTTAAACTCAATGCAAATTAATTAAACAAAGGAGACAGGAAAAGAGAGAAAAATAAATATTACTTTACTGGTTTAATAAGCCAGGACATATTCAAAATAAACACAAAAATAACCTACAGACATACAGACACAGAGTAAAGTTAATACAGATACAGTATAAAGTTAATACAGATACAGTGTAAAGTTAAAGTTAATACAAATACAGTAAATACATTTACAGTAATTCAAATGGTATGTGCAAAACTAAACAATGCAATTAAATTTTGGGTATGTAAGTCCACATCTACGTCTGGAAATGGAGTAACATTTAAGGCAGTACCTATGACAAATCCTAAATGACAAATGGTTCTATGGTAACAAAAGAGGGTCAACCCCCCACATTAAAAGTACAGTATGCTTATGCATACAGCAAACAGGATCAATATTGGTAAAAAACAGTGACTGTAATGTCATATTTTCAAAATAATGTCTTACATAAAATATAACAGCAAACAGTCGTATAAACAAACTAGTACAGCAACAACATCATTAGTCAGACTGGTGTAACTGCCATCCTGGAAATAATACACAGCAATACATAAAGGTAGTAAAGTACAGAGTCATTAAAAAACTTAATAAAAACTTAGACAAATAGCATTTTTCAGCTAATAAAAATACAAGCAAAAGCAGCACACCACGTTGGTTCATAAAAATCAGTGTAAGTTAATAACAGTTAAACAGTATCAGTACAGTAACAGTCTGTTAGTCTTAGTAAAGTTTAAATCTGTTTCTATAATAGCAATCTATGGACAGGACAAGGCAATCTAAAAATAAAACAGTTGCAGAGAAAAAATGGGGAGAGATATTCAGATATAATAGATCATGAGAACAGGGACATCATGATCGGATACCTGATTTCAGTATATTTTTGGACATGCAAAATTTGTTTGCAAAGCCACGTAACAAGTCAAATTGTTGGGTTTTAAGCCACATTCCTTACAGAGGGAAAATGCCATTACATGCAGTCCTTGTAGAGGTTACACATACAGATTTGAAGTTTAAATAATCTTATAAAAATAGAGTTGTAAAACAATCAGCCATAAAAAAAAAAAAACATTTACAGTTAATGAAAATAGAAAAGGGGATACTCTGTTTTCATAAAATAAAAACACCATGGGAGTTAACACATAATACTTCTTTTATGGAAGAGATGAAAGAAGAGAAATTCTGTTGTATAGAGTATGCAGTTCCAAAAATGAGAATTACTCACACATTACCAGAGGACATGGTAAACAAATCACCAGAAAAAGAGGGAGGTCCATGATAAAAAAATAAAAAAATAGGGAAAAAATTTAAAACAGCTGGACATAGGAAATGATGTTATTTCAGGAGCTGAATTTTTCACTGGCATGGTGCCACTAAGGCAATATGGAAAGTTACAAAGTTGATAGCAAATGCAAATTATGGAGCTATCTCAGATATAACAGAGGAGATGTGCTAAAAATTGTTTTATAAAACTGTCAAACAAGTAACTGTTGTTAACAATGAAGAAAGGCTATTAAGTACAGAGGATCACATTTTCCTGTAAATTGTTTTTTTAAATATTCTTTTCCCAAAGAAATAATGAAATTAAATGTATGCTGCAATGCAAAAGAAATATGCTTGTTTCTAATACAAGGTTTTGCCTTGTAAAGCAAGGGTTAACTTGACAAGATTTTGAAATAAATGCTTCTGTGTAACTGCAAGGCTGACAACTTGCTTAAGCAAGCATGAAAGCAGTTAAGAATAGATAAGTAATAATGGCTTTGTGTCTGACACCTGCAAAAATAAAACATGCTTAGTTTAACTACTGGCTAAGTGGATTGTTTTCAGGATGGTGGGGTACTATAATTTCCGCATTAATTGCTCTTATTGTCATTATCTGCTTAATTACAACAGATTGCATGTGTGTTAAGATTTGTGTTAATAAAAGTATTAATCAAGTAACAGCCCTTGGTAATGTAACATTGTATGAAGAGATAGCATTGAATGCAAGGGATCCATATGTTGCAACAGACCAAGGGATTCAAAGTACTGAAGATTGTATTGTATTGTAAATTGTCTTACACTTTTCTTGGTTTTAATTAAAAAGGGGAAATTGATAGAGATTGTATAAATTAAAATGATTTTCCCCAAAATTATACCATGTGTGCAGTAAAAGAAAATATAATATGGTTTGCTTTGCAAGAACAGTTAAGTGATGAAAAAGATTTCTTGTAAATGTTCAGCTTAGATATTAATAACATATAACTGTGGGCTTACTTTAAATGGCATCCTGTTATAGAAAAAAGGAAGGTGACTTTCTGTGAGCTTTCAGATGCAGAAATAAATGAAATAAAATACAGACACTTCAAGTGACGCAAAGATGAAGTGGAGAGACTTATGTGAAGTCTTCAGATACAGGAAGGAAGAAAATAACCAAAGAAGGACATAAAACAAAAATTAATCATGCAAACCAGAAGAACAAGTCACAAGGACATTAAAAATAACATTGGTTGAAAAGAGTATATAAACTGGACAGTATGTTTCACTATTTAGTGACGTCTTTGGACTCAGTGTGCATTAGTCTGTAGTTATATGTGTCTAGCTGTGTTATAATAGAATTGAAATAACTCTGACAGTATTAACTGTTTGGCAAGAATTTGTACTAATACAAATAAACATTATTGGATACAGTAGTACGATGTCAGCCTAGCTCTCTGATAATAATATTTTACAGTGGGGTATGCCACTGGTGACATTTCTTGTTGTGGCATTTGCTATTGTCTGTAATAGAGTGTTGGCAATCAGTGAGCCATTTAGAAGTCTGATAAGTTACATAGGAATTATATTTTCATCTGGACCAGGGAAAAAAATCGCTGATCCAAAACACATACACACAACACAAGCACACCAAAGAAACAGAAATCCACACACATACACCTAAAATCTGATACCTAACCCTACACTAAACTATGCACACACCACTAACTACCCACTTACCTTAACCCAACCCCTAACACTAAGGTCCGTCACTATCGCACACTCACCTCACTCGCTCCCTAACCCTAACTCACTTAAATCTGCCCTAACCCTCATGTCCACTCAATCGCACACACACCTAACCTGAGCCCTAACCCTAACTCACCTAAATCACCCTAACACTCACATCCACACAATCGCACACTTACCTGAATCCGACCGGTAACTTTCCACCATAACACTGAAAATACCGAAGCAACAGAAACGGACAACCGAATTCTTTCCCTAGGAAAAAATTTGAGTTTCTGCTGTTTCCATATTTTGCAGTTTCGCAAAAATAAGTTCGATCAATCAGCGTTCGCTTTTTTAAGCATTCGAGGATATAATATAGACCCTGCTTAGACATACCTTCATCTAGTTCTGCAATGACTCTTTCAAAGAAGTCAGCTAGGTTTAATAAGCAAGTTCTTCCATCTACAAAACCAAAATGAATTAGGGTTTAGGCACTGTAGTTTCCCTATATCCCTGTTTATGAGATCTCTTATGATATACTCTCCACTGTGCAAATTATGCTTGTGAGTTTTGCTGTTGTCATGATCCTTTATGTTGCTTCCTTTGTGAGGGGGATCTACAATTTCTGTTCTCCAGACCTCTGATACATATCCTGTGGAAAGTCTGTGACTGAATAGTTTAAGATGGTCTAATATGTGATATTTCATACTGACAAAGAAAAAGTCCTGTTTTTTATCTGGACCCACAGAGCTTGTGCTTTTGGTCCTAGGTAGCACTTTCAGTATCTGTTCAGAGGTTACCAACTGGGGCAGGGTATGGTCTAGATACTTTATACTAGGATGGTTGAATGTGACAAAGCAGAGAAGCTGGAGCTGAATTATCTGAAAGGGTGTTAACTATATCCTCAGGGTATGAGTAGGTGATGACATAACAGATAGGCTTGGTGCAATATTGGGTATTATTTCTGAGATTCTGTATAAAATTAAAGAATCCTTGTGGTTACCCTTTACTGACTTAGCAATGTTTAGTTTGTAATTACCTCTGTAAGATTCAGTTTTGCTTCTTAGTTTTTTGTAAACCACTTTGAGGTGATTAGAACACACTGAATTTTTGTTCTGTTTTAAGTTTATGAACTTTTACCTTTTCTTGTAGAGTTTATTTATAAATGGTTAGGCTGATTGTTGATTTGTACTAGGATCATATGATCAATAAAACATCATGGGTATCTGATTTGACTAGCAAGGACATCACAGTGGGTGAGGAAAGGATCTGTGCAGTCGAGGCAAGATCAAGTATGTTGATACCTCTAATAGGCAAGGGTACTGTTTGACTGAGAATTTTGCACTGATATTGAAGAAAGCATTGAACATATGTATTTTTGACACTGAAGGAAAACCAGTTTATAAAGGTGCAATTAAAATTCTCTAGAAACAAAAGCACATATGGTGTTGCATAAGAATTAGAAATGCAGAAATTATCAAGATTTGCTGAAATCATTTTTTTGTGTGGTTGTCCTTTAAGGATTAGAATATTCCTTTATGGATATCATTTTGCCCTCTAACTTAGGTTCTCAGTTAAAAGTGTTACATTGACTTCCACCCGTAAGTCAACTATGTACTTTATGTTTTACTTCCAGATGTGTACTATCTTAAGTAGTAGGCTTCTTGTTTGTGTTCATTTGAAGATATTCAGGTTTCCAAACCAGGTACTTGGTAAGTAAACTTTGAGAGCTGTTTTAACCTTTCAACAGCTTAAGGTTTTCACTTCATGTTAATTGAGTACAGTAGAGCTCTTTGGTGAAATTGATAAGCAGTGAAATGAAAATATTGCTGGTTGCACCCTTCTGAACATATCAGCTTCACAACTATAGCTACAATGATTTATCATAATTTTGTTAGACCTTACAGTCTTTGCTATAACTGATGCTTGCTCCATTTTAAAGAAATATTGAAAAAAATCCCATTAAAATAGTAAGATATGTACTCAGATGCCCTAGATAAAAAAAACAAATAATCTATAATTCAGAAGAGAACTGTGCAAGATTTCCCAATGATGGAAAACTTTATTTATTATAGTGTGTGTGTGTATATATATATATATATATATATATATATATATATATATATATATATATATACACAAATAGCTTACATCTAAGATCTTTGTTATGATAAAGAAGTGAATACTATAGAGAAGCTATCTGAATTATTAAGCCAATTCTCATACAGTATTCCATCCACCAAATCTAGTATGGGACCAGTAAAAAAGGAAGAGGCTGATGAAACTGAAGAATTAAAAAATGAACAAGTAAATGAAATGGGATGTAAAAGTAAATAATTTTAGAATTTAAGATTGTTACAGCACATAATATTTAAAACCATGATGACATGTCAGTAATATCTATGTTGTAAGATTATTTTGAAGAAAGCATGGATATCCTTTATGGTAAGATACAGACATATTAGAGAAGATGTTAAATGTCTACACAAAATAACATACTCAGTATGCACCACTGCCCCTTCACAGCACAAACTTTGTAATGTTTTCATTTCCTTATGTAGTTGGTCAGTGAACTAACAATGTTTGGTAATACGCTCAAAGTTGTCTGGTGTGGATATGGATCAATGTGGTTTTGTGGAGGGGAGGCAAACATTTGACAACATTAAGAGAACATCGGTGATCCAGAGGGAAACAGGATGTAAGAAAATACCACTATTGTTTGTGGGTCTTGATGCAGAGAAAGTATTTGGCAGAGTAAGCCGGATTTTATCAGCAGAGTAATGGAAGCATTTGCATTTCCTGATAAAATTATAAGGTTGCTTAGGAGGATACATGAGGAATTGGAGGGGAAAATTAAAGTGGATGGGGTCCTCTCTGATAATTTCTGCTTGAATAGAGAAACCAGAGAGGGGTGTCCTCTTTCCGGTTTGTTATTTGCATTATATTTAGAACCATTGGCAAAGAAAATAAGGGACTCAAAAATTCAAGGATATACTTGGTATGGTAGTCAAGAAAAGATGGCTGTATTTGCAGATGATATTATATACTTGATAAAACCAGAAAAGGACATTTCACTGTTGCGGAACATTTTGACTGTTTCAGATCTGTTTGTGATACAAAATGAATGAAGCTAAAACAAGGGCAATAGCTGTAAATTATGTACCCACACATGAATTGGTTCAGCAATATCCGTATAGGCAAAGAGAAAGAAATAGGGGAGTCCTAAATGAAAGACCAGCAATGGTAAAGTTTTTAGTAGAATCTAGAACAGAAACTGCTATTAAAAAAGGTTTAATTAGTAGAGCATATAAAATATTGCATGATAAATATAAGAATTAATCAGAGGAGGTTAGAAAAGATAGGGAAGAGAGATTGGATAAGCAATTCACAAAGAAACAATGGAGAGATATGTGTATTTCTCCCAAATATTCAACAAAATCTAGAAGATTTAAAATTTTTGCTTGGAAATGTTTACATACGTATTTTTGTACCCCAAGTTGTCTCCATAGAATTTTTCCTCAGGTAGACATCAAATGTTGGAGGTGTGATTGGGAAGAAAAAGGAAATTGGGAACATACTTTCTGGGAGTGTAACAAGTTGGCAGACTTCAAAGATTCCCTGCAGACTATTCTATCAGAGATATTGGGTGAACAAATTGGTGTATCTAGGGAAATTATTTTTTCTGAGCTATGATACAGAATCAGAATTGCCTAGCCATAGTAAGGCCTTGCTGAGTCTAATTGTGGTAGCTGCCAAAAAAAGCAATTACTAGAAAATGGAAATAAAAGTCTAAACCAACTGTACTAGAAGTAGTAAATGTAGTAACAGAGATAAAACAGCAAATTACATAGAAAAAATGGGAATTATGGGAACAGTACATACAGGGGAAGAATGAAGTTTAAAAAAGGCAGAACTTAAATGAGCTATGCAATGTTTCACTGACAATGGTTGGGTAGATTATAAGTGATGTATGATGTTTGCAACTAAAGTTATGTCAGTATGGTTTGTATTTATATAAATGTGTGATTGCCCATGTCATAGTGATAATTTAATAAAGATGCTTCTTGTTAAAAAAAAAAAACTTGTCTAGTATGAATTGACCATTTATCCTTGTAAATCAGTCCATATACAAAAAAAAAGGATCAAATTTAGCATAATTGAAAAAGGATCACATCTGGCATAATGGCAGTACATAACCAAATGTATCCCCCATTTCTTGAACAGGCTGCCCTTACAAATCAAGCAGAGTGCTACAGTAGCAATTTTCAAAGTCAGTTGGAATGACTGGATGGCTGTTCTCAATTTGTCTCCTGGGATATGTAAGGAAAATCTACTCAGTGGGATGTACTGGTAGTCTCACATCGGTATTGCTTATGGCTGTAAGTGGACAGTGGAGTGATGAAAAGATTTTTGCACACCATGAACAACAGCAGAGATGTTAATTTAAGAACATGTGTATACTTATTTAGTGTTTCACTATACTTGAGAGCATGCAGCTCATAAATAGGGGAGAAACCATGTTTTAAATGCACTGTTGTTCCATAAGCATGATTCCAGAGATAAACCAGTATACTACACTGAAGTGAGGTTCACTTTTGCCATCAGTAAGTTGATGGAAACTACTTTGAAGGAAAAACTGGTGATCCTCTGGAAAGTCAGAGTACTACAAAGCAAGAATTCCAACTTCTTTTGTAGTAGGTAATGCAAAGCCATTCTGATGGGTTTCTGTGACTGGGTAATTTGGCACTGGATGGAAGATGTACTGGACACTGTCTTCATGATGCCATACTTGATGCTGGAAATTGGCAGAAGATAAAAGGTTGAATACAAAGATGGTGATATGGATACAGAACTTACTTCAGAGAAAGCAGCAAAGGGTATTAGCAGGTGGGGCTGTTTAATCCCTAGTAGTAATGTAATTGCAAGTGGTGCTCATTGAAATCAAAGTTTTCCCTAAGCTCTGTAATGAGTCAAGGTGGCTTGAAGTATTTACTGTAGACATGTCACTGGTCATCATTGCAAATCAAATCTTTACTCACATTCCCAAGACTGGAGCAATGGAAGGAGTGCACTAGGCAGTACCTGTGAAAAGAAGAGTGATAACAGCTTGAGATCTTATCAGATGCTGAACACCAGACAACTAGAGCCACAAAGTCTATGCTGTTTCTGAGGAAAGGCAGAATAATGCAACTAAGATGCAAGCAGACTAGAAAGATGTGTCAGGCTTCTATGAATAGAGTGGGATGTCATTCTTTGAGTCTTCTATTCTGGGAGTCACTGATTAAACTGTACCTGAAGTATCTTAAGCAAGAAATGATACCGACAGGGCAGGCAGCACTAAATAAGGGCATAGTCTCCAGAGGCATAATAAATCCTGGCATCACTGAAAAGGAACCTCATCAATTCCAGAATGTTTGTATTGCCTGTACTGTCCTCCTTGGAATAATTAAAATATGTATTATTCACAACATTTCAGTGTACCCTTATTATTCCACTGCAAGACTTAAATCTTTTCATATTGTCTTTGGAATATTTCTATCATGATTTTAGTTATGAGTAATGCATCTGATATATGTAATATATTTATACCATGTCTATTTTTTTTCAATAGAATATGTGCAAGAGTTGCTTTGTAATTGCCAGAATCAAATAAGTGTTTATTATTTGCAAGAGTTGTTTTGTAATTGCCAGAATCAATATTTCTGTCATGATTTTAGTCATGAGTAATGCATTTGATATATGTAATATATTTATACCATGTTTAATTTTTTTCATCAGAATATGTGCATGAGTTGCTTTGTAATTGCCAGAATCAAAGAAGTGTTTATCTGCAAGAGTTGTTTTGTAATTGCACCCGCGGTGGTGGTGCTCCGGTAGCGTTGTCACCTCACAGTAAGACGCTGTCCGGTTTGATTCTCAGCTAGAGCGTCTTCTGCGAGGAGACATGCGTGATTGGGCATACCTTCGTTGAAAGTTGTGCGTCAGGGCTGGTAACTCGGCACGTAAAAATCAACTACCAATCATTTGCGGACCGGAGTTCTGCTGTGGCGACCCCTAACTGGGAAAAGCCGAAAGACACAAGAACAACAAAGTTGTTTTGTAATTGTCAGAATCAAAGAAGTGTTTATACCTTTTACATGGTTTAGTTATTTGTCTCAAAATATAAACATAACCAAGTTACGTGGCCTTTTCATGAACTGGACTTTTCAAATTAATGACATACAGCCAGTATTGTGATTTCAGAAAGAGCAAAATGACAGTTTTGTACAGAATTATGAAAGCCTATTTCCGTAGTACATAATGTAAAGTCCCATACACGGCACATTAAAACTCTGTATTAAAAATGTTAAAAAATTTACTCTGGTGTTTAAAATATCCACATTCTTTACTGAGATCAGGAGCTATACTTAAATGCAGTGCAGCACTAATCTCAAATTAATATTCATAAATGAGAAGAGGTTAAAAAACATTTTTTTTTTTTTTGAAGATAAGAATGGATGTCTGGGGACTGTGAGGTTGCAGGTCTTTGTAATACAAGTGTGTGTGTGTGTGTGAGTGTGTGTGTGGGAAGTGGCTGCTAATTGACCTTTTTTCTTATTTTGGTGTCAGGTATCATAGCTGTAATAGTCTCTTCAGAGTTTATATGTGCATAACTCTGATGACTTCATATTTTTATAGTAGGGTAGATAGTAGCAATGGGGGTATTTATTTTGGTTTTAAGAAATGGGGTTATACTGCAGTGGAAATTGATTGAGTAATGCCCTGAAAATGTTTCTTTATGTATTAGTGCAGAGAGGTGGAATCTATTGGAAGGGAAGCATGCAATGATCATGAATTTTATGTGTGTGTGTGTGTGTGTGTGTGTGTGTGTGTGTGTGTGTGTGTGTGTGTGTGTGTGTGTGTCTGGACAAAGAGAGGTGAACTCAGGGGAAGTAAAGTGGGCAATGACTGGCAAATGCTTTTCTGTTTTGAACAAAGAAAGGCATTTTGCAGTGGAAGAAAACAGACAGCTAATTGAGAATGTTCCTTTCTGTTCTTAGGCAGTGGGCAGAAGGACGGAGATTGCACAGAGACAGTGGTGAGCAGTTATAGGGATTGATGTATAAGCTTACATTTGATCATTTTAGAGTTATATATGTTCAATTGCCTTACAAACCAAGAAAAGATAATTTCTAACCTGTAAGAATCAAAATATAACAACCTTTATGGACTGATGAAGTTTTTCACTGTGTTCATTTTTTAAAAAGAGACTATTGTACCTTTTTGGGTTCTTTCAAATGTCTTTTTCAAAGGTTACAACATGCAGCACTGCTTTCACTAATGGTTTGCATAAGTAAGGTTTAAGTGGTGCAGTGACTTCCCCAGAGTGCCTAGGCATACCCTTTTCTGACTGTGGTTGATGTACACTTCTCAAAGTTTCAATTTGTGTCCATTACTTTCTCTAGATTTTTTATGATGGTATTGTTTATATTTGGACACATTTATTTTATAGTCATAATTTGTGTCCTTTTCACAGATTGTTATGACCCTACATTTACTGACATTAGATGCAAGATCATTACTACAATACCACATGTGTATTTTTTAGACTGTCTTGAAGACCTTCATCATCTTTTATTGAAGAAACTATGTTACCCAGTTCACAATAATTAATGTATTTGGCTACCCTTCCCAGTTTTATATCTGAGAATTGGATCACAAAGAAGCAGCTGCAATAAAGAGCACTATGGAACACATGTAGCCAACATACCTTGACTCATTTCCCACTCCTTTAACCATTGTTTTACTCATTGAATTACATATTGGTTTTCATTTATTGTCTTTAATTCATTAATTATTTTTCATGTGATACAGTGTTGAATCCCTTAGTAAAGTCAAGGTAAGCAGTATACACTGCCAGTCAGCACCTTACTAAGTGCTGCTTCTACCTCCTGAAAGAGTAATGCAAGATTCAGAAGGCAAGATCTCCACTTAAGCCAGTGATGTTCTATATCCACAGACGTTCATCTCATGTGTTATTCTAAATGAGCTCTGTTATGACTCTCCATGATTTTACATAATGTACAGGTTGGGCTGCTGAGTCTAAGATCATATGGGGCTATGAACCATTTCTTGTGAAATTATATCACTACAGCCTATCATGTACAAAGATGTATGTATGTGCTAACATTTTGTTTAACATGATGGATAGGGGCTTCTTTAGATATTCCTTATCCTGTATATGAACCCACCAGGTTGTCAATCCCATAGAACATGAGTTTAGTTTTCACTGTAACAGATGTTAACATGTCTCCCCTCCTCTCTACAGATGTTATCATGTCTGCCCTTGTCTCTATAGCACTCTGACACAGTTATTTGCTTATTGTGAAGTCTGCACAGAATTTTACTGTAAACACATTTGCCAAGCCCTGTGGCTCAATGATGGCATGATGATAAAGTGGAGGAGGTGGAGGCAGAAAGTCCTGTGTATCCAGAAGACAGGGTGGAAGGGCAGTGCAGCAAAGTCTTTTAGCTTGGGATCCAGAGTCTACTACTCAAGGGAAGGACAATCTGGAAGAGGTGTGGGAATTGTAGTGAGAGAAAGGGAGTCTTCTGAAGACAGTGAGGGATGTCATCAGAATTAATGAAAGTCCAGTGTAAAGATAGGGCAGTGTTCATAATCGCACCCCCCCCCCCATGCCCCACAGTGTGTTGTAATAGCAGGGGAAAGAGTGCAATCAGCAGCAGCTGCAGGATCTGATAGATAAAGCAGGACATCATGAGCTGGTGTTGATAATGGTGGGACCTGAATGCCTATACTGAGACAGACAAAACAGGAGATGAGGACTTCTTGTACAACATGGATGGGATAACAGGAATAAAGGAGAGGTCATTCTACACTTCTCTCTGGCAAATGGATTGATGATGGTCAGCACATGGTTCAGCAAAAGAGAGAGAGTTTGTTAGAGTCACAGACAACCATTGTCAACATGCAACTCAGGAAGACTTCTTCCTAGTAAGAAAAGGGCTTTGGGGTAGAATCCGAGATAACAAAGTTGTTCCCAGTGAAACGGTCATCTCACAACATAAACCACTAATTGCCACAATCATCTGCAAGCAGTCATCAGAAAAGGCTAAAAGGTCACCAGAAACTACTCTGAAAATGTGAAACTTGGCTAGTGCAAAAGCAAAAAAGCTCAAGGAAATACTCAGGGCTAATAAAGGAGGCTACAAGCCCCACCCCCTCACACCACCTTAATAATGCATGCTAACCCTAACCCTAACTATAAACCTTATCTTAGAAGAATCCTTCCCATAATGCTACAGCTACACAAGACAGCACAGATACCCACTATGCATGCATACACATAAAAACAACATTAAATCTAACTCTTACTCTAACTCTAACCTGCAGGTACTCACACATGCAGTAAATCTATCCCCTTGCTTAAACCTTACTCTAACTCTAACCCATAAACACTCACACCTATGCTAAACCTATCCCATTACCTAACCCATACTCTAACACTAATCCACAAGCGCTCACAGTTACACAGTCCAATCTCTAATACAAACCCACTTCTCTCTTTTGTCAAAATGCACACCAGGCAAAGATGCTGTTTGCTAATTCCTCCATTCACACACAGTGCCTTGCTGTTCACTTTGCTGAATAAATGAACAACAAAATGAATTGCAACCATATCTATATTTGTCCATCTACCTATATGTATGTATATGTATATCTATCTATCTATCTATATATATATATATATATATATATATATATATATATATATATATATATATATATATATATATATATATATATATATATAAATGTGTGTGTGTGTGTGTGTGTGTGTAGATCTATGACAGCTGGTCAAACATTAAAGGTGTTGAATGCCATCTGATCGAGAACTTGTCAATCAGCAGACAATAAAAAAAGTACCAATCTTGTTTTTTGCAGGAGGACTTGCCTGCTGCACCCCCCCCCCCCACATCCCCTGCTAATTATATATAACAACTCTGAGATCTCATTACAATGATGAAAAACTAAATTCCCCAATCCTCAGTGTACTGTGATCTTACATAAAACAACTCCCAGCATGTACAATTTGCTGATTTTCAATTAGTTGTGTATGCAGTTTTCCAGGTTCTAAAATTTGCCATTTTACAACTTGTTGGGAACCTATATCTATCTGTCTATCTTTCTATAGAAAGATACATTCATAGATATGGAAGCCGGTCAGTTGTTTGAACACTCTTTCAGTGAGTGCCAATGCCCATAAGTAAATTCAGTAAGAGACATTTTCAGTGCCAGTGGAGATTTGCCCTTTACCGTACTGTTGTATGACAGCTGAGTATGTATATAGGAGTAAGTGGATTTGAGGGATGCAGGTGGGTAAACTTAAGTTTCTGATTTGCTGAAATTAGCTTTCAGCACATTATATTTTCATATCTTCAGCACTAGCTGAAAGGTTCTTTGCAGATCAACATGATTCCAAAAAATATGTAGGTAGGTGTGTGTGTGTGTGTGTGTGTGTGTGTGTGTGTGTGTGTGTGTGTGTGTGTGTGTGTGCATACGTGTGTGTGTGTGTGTGTGTGTGTGTGTGTGTGTGTGTGTGTGTGTGTGTGTGTGTGTGTGTGTGTGTGTGTGTGTGTGTGTGTGTGTGTGTGTGTGTGTATGTGTGTGTGTGTGTGTGTGTGTGTGTGTGTGTGTGTGTGTGTGTGTGTGTGTGTGTATTCAGTGTTTGTTTATTTGTTTCTGTCATGTATTTTGTCATAATTTGTGTAGATGTACATATATAAGAAAAATATAGAAGGATAGACTCTGTGAGCTCACTATCCATTAAGATCTTTATATTGCTGGAATCAAAACATACAAGTTATAAACATTAGGTGAGTACTTTCAACCAAAGTCTGGAATTCATCTGACATTAGATTTGTATTTATTTATTTGTTTCATAAACATGTTAACCAGATAAGTGCACTGTTCTAAAGACCATGTTCAGGCATGACCTAAGCCAAGTGGCAACAGAAATATATTACTGTTGAATAAAAATAATAAAAAGTAGTTATAATAATAACACAAGTATAACTAACATTGACAAATACAAACTACATTACTGACAGTCACAATACAAAGCAACAGTAATAAACAAATGTACATAATATGTTAATGTCATAGAAATGCTATCAGCTAATAAAATGATGCATATTAGAATCAGTGATCAGGTATATAAACCCTAAATGAATTTCAACATAAAACACTGTAAAACAACTAGTCAGGATTGTAGATGACAGAAATCAGTCAGTAGGACATCTGATAAGTGTAAGATCCCTTGGGGGTACTAAACAATCTGGGGCTGCCAATTCTTGGAGTATGTGTAGCAGCTTGCCAGACTGTATTTCAGGACTGTATTATATTTCTGCATCTCTTCTTATAGATACTGTTAAAAAGATTTGATGATCATTTTGATATCAAGTACTGGACTTCCCTGTGTTTGTTTTACTGTCAATGTCATATCCAGAGAAGTACTGTTTTAGAAACTTATAAAGGAAATCCGCAATTTGGGAAGGAAATGAACAAAGGAGAAAGCTAATGTGCTCTGGTCACCAGCAGCAGAGAATCACTTAGGCAAAAATGATGAGAAAATCCTTGTGTAGGATTTTTGATTTTAATTTATTATTTTCTCTGCATTTACATTAAGCTTCACTTAAATCACTAGTAACATATAAAATCATAGACAAATGTATCACAGCACTTACTGTTAGTTTTGTTCTCAGACTGACTATTTCTCCTTGAGCCAGTGTAAAATATTTCTTGTGACATGCACATTAAGAGCCTAAGCCATTCAGACAAAGGTTAATAGCAAATGACCTAAAACATTTCATTTGTAGACATTACCATCTATGGTATTTAGATAGTTCTTCCAAGTGGAAAATGCTCTGTTTACATTTCCACACTACTGGGTTTATCCATTATTGCAATGAAGTAGTTATCATGGGAAAACAAAGGTGACAAAAGCTAGATAGTGTGGCTTTTTTTTTCTTTTTTCTGCTAGGACTTTTGCTGTTTATTTGCAAATAGTGCAGGTGTTGTCAGCATCTGTTTTTTGAAAGGCTAAGATGCATATAAGTTTTTATACAAGATGAAAGCAGCTATGATGAAGATTGTGCTTAAGGTTTTCTATGCCAATGTGGTTTGAGAAGAAGGATTATTTAAAGCAAAGAGTCTGGCAGATTTTCTCCTTGCTAGGACACATTTGCAGAATAGTCTTCAGCAATTCCAGCTCAATTATATTCATTGTAACATGTGAAAACTCAAATATTATGTAAATTGCAGAATATTTCAAAATGTATGCTATGCTGGTAAGCTACAAAACCAAGTCTTTGTTTCAGGTGCCTTCCTCTGATCCAGCTATATGTATAATACAGAGGAAAACTGTACTGCACTATACACAAAGTTGCACTGTGCATGAAGTTTAAAAACAAATAGCCTCAAATTACATTTTTTGGCATGTTTCTAGTCAATATGTGTAGTGTCTGTTTCTGTACATAACTTCAAAGGAGCTCCTACGTCTAAAGTAGATCCTTAACCACATTAATAGCAGTAATTGTATGGATAATAATTTTGCCAAGGATCAAAGATTATGCATATATTATGGGATTTGCATCCCTGAGATCACCATTTCTTACAGAATGTCAGTCACTGAAGGTAGAAGAATAGCAAGATGAGGCCTTGTAATGGTTTCTAATGACATCAGTATTTCTTTCTACCTCATTTACACCTGCCTGTTGTCATATGCAGACAAAATAATCTCAAAAACATTTAGCGCAAGTGAGAAAGGATTCAAGTAGATGTATCAGTCTCTGCAAAAGAGCTTCATTTGTCACATCATACCAAGGTCCCCCTTTGTATCTCACTGACAGAGAGTACAGAAGCCACGTTACACACTGTCCTTCCTTCTGTCTTTCCTTCTCCTATCTTGTACCCCTACTGAATTGATTCCATTCCTGAACTGAGGTTACTGATGTCACACAGACCACTCAACTTTCCCTTATTGGAGGAATGTACCTATTTTCAGGCCTGCTTTACACCTGCACATGATGAACCTATTTTTGGAAGTAATGTCCCTGTTTTCAGGCTTGATTAACCCTTCACATAGTTTTCTGAATCCCCCTCATCAACTTGATTTTAAAGCTGACTGATACACAGAAAAGCGCACTACATGACCAACATAGTAGTGGCGCCAATAATTTAATGAAAGAGGTCACACATCTTACATCTCTCTTTTTCAGAAGCAAAAATAAATGACCTTGTGTAGTACAATTTTGCAATAAAATTCATTAGTCTTCAAGCCTCACACTCATTCTCTTCGATAATGTGCTTATATTTTGCAACATTATTGCCATTCTCGGTTTTTAAACATGTCTCTGAGTAGCATCACACATTCTTATTGGAAGTGGGAAGAGTTATGGGCTGTTTGGCATTCAAATTTTATGTTAATTGGATGTCCAGATTTTTTGCTGGATGTTTCTGTTTTCCAAAGACCTTGCACCTGTTTTCACTGTCTGTAGGCTGAGAGATATGACATTGTCTCAGCTTGAAATCCAATCAAATATTGTGAGACTGACACCACAGATTTTTATTTTTCTTCTGTCATCAGCTTTTCATTCTAAACTACTGCCTTCTTGTGGGTGTTATAGAGGACATGCATGTTTCTTCATAGACTTCATCATTTTATCAGTTTCCTGGAAAGCTATAACTCTTCTCTATGTATTTCACTTAATGTGGTAGGTTTTACTGTGCAGGTATCAGGAGTAGTCTATAAGATGTTATGTCATAAAGTTGCTTCAGCATAATTTCCCTGCAGCTTCATACTGCTAATGCGTTCATATTCTTCAAGCAGCATTGGTGAGGAAAATTGTTCAGAAATAGGTTTTATTACTTAACCATGATGAACAATCTCACCTATGGTCATGGTAGAGTATGCTGTCAGTCTCCATCTACAGCATCTCTATGTGGCTATAGTATCGGTTCATACTCTTTATTAATAATCTTTATTAATACAGTAACTGTAATTACAGCACCTACCTATGATACATGCTGCAATACAGAAATAACAGAAATACAACACACAATACAAAAAAACATGTGACAGCAGTGCTGAGTCATCCTTGCAACTTTATCACCTTTTACAAATGCACCAAATATTCACCCTCATCAGACTTCCTTGCTATTTTTCAAACACTTGACATTCTAATTTTCACAGAATATTAAATATGCAACCAATGAAAATGCAGGCATTTTAATTAGACATGAATAGTACATCATGCAGAACAAAAATAACATTAGCAAAACAGAAATCTTATGACAGTAATGTTTTTACTGATTAATTAGTGCATTTATTTACTTGCACATTTATTCATTTTGGTAACAGCTTAGAAGCCATGGAGTTAAAAAAACTGTTATAGAAACAGCCCTGTAAAACTCTCCAGTGAAATAGCAGTGTGTTCAGCATTAACCTTTCCTTAGTAAATAGTTATAGTTCAGAAAATATAGCATCATTGTTTGGATCACTGTCATTAATTATTAAAATGCCAGGTAATGTAGTTCAGTAAAGAAGGTAGCATGAGAAAAGACAATAATAATAAATCAAAGACTAATACAGACACCATTGTCAAAACATATGTTTGTGTACAATTTAAGCTATCTGCTGGTAACATATGTAATTTCATAAAATCATAATGCAGAGAGTCTTTTTCAGTGGACGTAAAATAGAAATGTTGTAAATTAGGAAATCAAAACTAGTCACTTGGAAACCAGGCAAAAACAAACACACTGTAGGAAACAACAATACCATTAAAAAGCAATTGACTACAAGGAAATACTGCACCAGTTTCAAGAGCTAAGCACTTTCGTTCTTTAATATGAACTTTTTCAGAGCTATGATAAAATACAAACACACCCCTAAAGTTGCTTGACACAATTAAATTAATTAGAAAATAAGCTACTCAGTATATAAAAGCAAACAATTAATAAATTGTAAATATTAAATCAATCAGATCCTTAAATCAAACGTATTATTAAAACATTTATGCATTCTTAAGTATATGTGCATATAATATGTAGACAAAACAGTCAAGTAAAATAAACTATTCATTCAAAAGACACTTGATGTTAATAGCTCTTTTAAGACCTGGTGCCTTATCAGCCTGTAGATAAATCTGCCAATTAAGTTCTTTAACTTCTAGGTGATTTTTAAGGTTCCCACAATAGGGACTAGGTGTTAAAAAATCAACTACAACAAATACAAATTTCCAAAAATTGTCACAGCTCAATGAGTGTTTTGCCAAAGCATTTGTAATAGCTTTTTGTTTGATGGCTAACAAGTGTTTAGTAACTCTTTTGTACTACTTTCTGATTGTCTTCCCTACATAAAAACATTGACAGGTTTCACATGTAGCTAAATAGACCCCATAAACAGGATTACAAGCGTCTACTTTTCGCCCATATTTGCATATTGCTGTGTCTTAAGACCACATTTGATCCCTCATTGATATATCTACATACTTTACAACCATTGCAACAGAACATACCGCATCTACTAGTAGTAACATTTCTCTAAGTGTTCTCAAATAATTTCTTAAGATCATAATTCTTTTTGTAACTAAAATGATGTTCTGAACCCAAAACTTCACTGAGATCTGTGTTCCCAGAAATAATGTTCCAATTTCAGGCAAAGATTGTCCTAGTGTTGTAACCATCTGTCAAAATGGGTAACGGAAACCCTCCCATCAGACATATCTGTGTTCCTCAAATTTTGTGTATTTTGGTTATGACTACTAAAGTCATCAAGCTCACTGATCAAAGTAGGGGAAAATCTTGTTTTCCTAAGATTTCTCACTTCCTGAATGATATTATCCAATAAAGCGTCTGAATAACCTCTTTCAACAAATAGTTGTTTTAAGTGTACAACTTCTTCATCATATCTGGTGTCAGTGCTGGTCAGATGACTAATCCTAATAAACTGACCCCTTACAATGTTGTTTTTCATGAATTATGGATGCTGACTATGTGAAATAAAATAATTGTTAACAAAGGTGGTATTTCTAAAATTACTGCTTTGAAAGGAACCCACCACAGAAGCCATTAAATATTTAGTATCCAAAAAGTAATTTACAGTGTCATAACCTTCTGAATTCAAGTCACAAATAAAATTATCAAGTTTACTTACATCACCCTCTCAGATGAAAAATAAGTCATCAATGTACCTCTTATAAAACCCTACCTTGTGAAACAGAGCATGTGCACTAAGAAACTTGTGCTCCCACCAGATCATCACAAGGTTTGCAAAAGAGAGTGCCATCCTGGCATCCATAGCTACACCTTTTTCAGTTTGAAGTAGTTCTCATCAAACACAAAAAAATGTATCTAAAGCCAACTCAGTAAGGGTGCAAGCAGTGTTAATAAAGTTAAAAGCATATTTTGTAAACTTACTTAAGTAATCTCTGAGAAATTCAATTCCACTATCCTGCTGGTATACAGGTGTAAAGCAATACAACAGCGTAGGTGAACATACATTTCTAATGACCTGTAAAGACATATTGCTGCAACAAATCCAACAAAGCTTAAGGGTTCTTAAGATAAAACATAGAACTCTGGGCTAAAGGATTCATAATGTAATCCAGTAAAATGGAAATCATTTTAGTTTTACTTCCATCTGCTGCTATGATGGGTCTAAAAGAAGAAATCCACCCTCCCCAATCATCTTATGAGTTTTAGGAATACCAAAGAAATGAAGAAGTTTTGGAAATTCCACGTGCAAAAATTCAAAAAGCTTGATATCAACTTGGCCATCATAAAAGAAGTCAAGTAAGATGTTGTCAATCTAACAATAATGGTAATTGATTTCATTAATATATATTTTTTCATATAGTTTTGTGTTGTCCAATATGTCTGGCAAAATCCTAGTATAATCATTATTAGTCATAAACTCAGCACAATTTACCTTATCAGCTTTCATGAATCTGAGCTCCTTGGAAGACTGCCTGTTTATTGGCTATCTCTTCAACCTAGACAGCTTCAGAAACAACAGGCTGTCTAGGCAGTCCAACCCTTTATCATATTCCATCCTGATGGATTCCCTTTCTCAAGATTAACCCTTCCTTAGGACCTAAGGTGGTGACTGATATCTCTTTAGATCTACCAATGCATCCACCCATCTTCCCTAAAAACCCACAGAAAAGGGAGGAGGGATTTCTGAGTTTCCCAGACACCCATAAGCAGCTACCCTTCTAACTGGGCACTACAAAACCCATTAGAACATCTGACCATCTGTCTGTAGCCTTTGCTAGCAGCACCAAAGAATAACCTGTCTGCAAGCAGACCATTTCTAAAAAGATCTCTCACTCTAACACCTTCTGTTAGAGTCATCAGGGAGAGAACACACCTGAAGCTGAAAAGGCCCTTTCCACTAGAGAAACTAGGTCTGCTGCTGCCTTCCTGAAGGGAGTACCTATCGAGAGTGGTTAAGGTTGTCATCTGGTCTTCAGGGCACAATTTCAACAGGCACTACTACTGTAACCCTTCTACTTATCCAAAGCAGGGCTTCCCTCTATTACCCGACAAACTTCCTCCTATACTTTCTTTCCATCCTCCCCTATTCTCAGCTTTATGGATCATCCCATAAGTCAGGACTGCAACAGCGAAGCATGAAGAACTTAGTACAGGTGTGTATGCTTACCATAAATGTAGATGTTCGAGTGTATTCACTGTTGTATCCTCTTTCTCTCCCCCCTTCTCCCTTAGCCTACAGGGTAGGCTGCTTCTATTTCTTATTTATCCTAGAGTCCTGGTCTTGACTCTTGCCTACCTAGGGATCCCTGCCCTAGCCATCTCACCTTGACTGTTTGTTCCTACTGGGGGTCTCTGAACTCCAAGGGGCAAGAAAATAACTGAAGTCTTGACGGTGGTGGACTCCACTTATACCCTGGCTTACTGATGTCAGGAAAGGGTATCTGCCGGAAATAGGAGAAGAGAAAATTTTTACTCTGGTAGTGAGGCCGGCCATGGGTTTCCACAGCAGGAAATCAACAAGTCAGCACTGTAACAGTGAATACACTCGAACATCTACATTTATGGTAAGTGTACACAACTGTACTTTGTGTAGCTGCATACAGACAGTACCCCTGACACTGATATGCCTAAACTCTGTGGTGGATTCAGCAGACCATAATGGTATTCTCTTAAATCTATAAACTGTTAATCATTTTAACATTTTAATTCAAATTAATATTTCAGCAACTAGTTAACAGGGCACATTGAAGCTGTTGTTTTAGTTTAGGTCTGTGTATGTTTTATGACTGCATCTCTTACAGTTGTCACAGCTGTCAGAAAAGCCATGTTCCTGGTGTTATATCCTTCTGACTTCCAAAAGCTTTGCTACAGATGGTGAATTTGCAAGAAGGTAACAATCTCTGAATTAGACTTGATAGCTAATAACACAAATCTTCCATCAGTATGAGATACCCATTTATGTGAGTGCAGTCAGTGGTTCAACAGATCACATACTCACCTTTGATCATGGAAAATTAAAAGCTGTTTGTTCTATTTCCACAACAGGTATTTGGGTTAATATTCCAGTACTGGTTAGGCCAAAGAAGGTGCTGCACTCCTGAGTGTGCCGTTCTTTGGATGAGGTGTTAAACCAAGGTCCCATCTGCCTAAGGTGATGGGAGCAAATGCAAATGTAAAAGAAGCCATGGCACTTATCAGAAAAATTAATCAATTGGACATTATTTACAATACAAACAATTATTACTATAAACTCATTAACATTGTAGACATAATCACTCACTTTATAAAAGTTTTTTAACCCCCTCATCCATGCTGCCACAACCAGTGTTTACCTTTTCCAGTGCACCATCATTATCTTGTTTCTTGTTATAAAGTACATCACATGTCCCTGTCCATATCAACCATAAATGATTTATTATTGTTTTTCATATCCACTTAATTACTAGAAATGTTTTCATAACAGCCATACTGTTTAATATCCATATTAATCGTTAGAGAAACAATTTTTAAATACTGCTTTTGAAACTTAATACATAATCCTTCAATCCTTCTACATTGCATGAACATGTTTCATTGTTTTCTTCACATCAGTACTCCTCATGGTACTTACATATTATCGCAACCAAATTTTTGCTATCATAAAGGTTGCTTCCCGATAGTGAAATGTGACCGGTAATGTTTTAAAAATGGGAGACAATGAGTTTGCTTTGACAAGGAATGGTCTTTTATGCAGAGTTATGAATAAAAATTAGAAAAATACTGAAGCTGTCTATACATGCACTTTCCTGGCGGCAGCATGTCATGCCATCTTCCCAGTTACTGTAACTTAATGCTAAATGAACTGAACAGGTCCTGTCCCTACACAAATGGTGTTAATGTCATGATAAAATGTTACATGATGTGGTTTTCTTTAACAGTGCATGCTGTGTTTTCTGCACTGGCATGTTCGGAGAAAACCATAGTACTTCATTGATTACTGCCATGAGTAGTGTTGCAACGATGTTGATCGCTGTCGCTTTGTCTTTCTGTTTCTCTGCGGTGGCAATTTCTCAGCAAGCGCAGTTACTACTTCTTCTAAACAGTGTTTTTTTTTTTTCTGGGAAACTTACGTGTTACGCTACATGTCTGTTAAAGTAAGCAAAACAGAGTATTATAACATTCACAGTACAATAATGACACAGCTGTGATGGCCAAATGTAAGTCTAACAGTTACTTGACTGCATTTGCTGGCAGGAAGAAAGGAACGTTCAGCGAGTGGAGTTGCAATAACCAACATGCTGTCAGTACACTGCATAAACAAACAGCGACATTAGGGGTTTTGTTCATTATATTGATAGTCCAGAAAAGAGCCTGTACGATTACAGAAAACACACCATGTAACTTTTTAAAACCATTACGGGCCATATTTCAGGATCGAAAACCAGCTGGTAATCCAGTGACACATCTGGTTGCGATAATATGTAAGTACCCTCCTCATCATACATATATATTGTTTCTGTTTCTTCATTTCCCCTATTACTGGGAGTTCAGTTAAATGTAAGCTCCATAGAAAACCATTCAGTTGCCTCTTTCTTTTAACATATTTTGTCTTTTATAAATATTTTTTTTCTTGTATTCAACATCTTGCAATGTATCAATATAATAAAAATTGTCAAAAATTTCTTGATACGAACCCATAGTATCTTCATTTAAACATTCAACATTTATTTTATATTATCTTATTTTCTCCAGTATTTGTAACATGTCTTCTTTATAACAGATCTTCTTTTTATCCATCATCATATTTTCTCAAAAATCCTTATATTTCTGTGACAAAATCCTTCATGCCACTGACTGTTTTCATTACTCGGCAAATAATCTGCATGTAATGAAGAAAATGCTGAAATATTTATTAATTTTACTCCTTTTTTCTTATAATTGTTGCACACTATCTTGTTTGAATTGTTTAACATAGAAACCCAGAAAAAGGAAAAATAAGTAATATATGTACTTTTCTAGTTCTGCTGAAAGACTATACATCTGTGTCCAATAATTAAATAACGCACAAATAACTGTGATCAACAGATACACATTTTTAATTAACAGCACTTTTAACACATTATACATTATTATACATATTTACAATTTCTCTAACTTTTTTTCTGGTGTATCCCCAAACTTTTACTATGCAGTACTATGCACAATATTCTGTATCTAGTATCTCTAGCTCTTTATTTGCAAAATATGCTTCCCTTGTCTTTCTGTCCTCATAGCCTTTACTTGTGATCCCATAATTCTTTCCTTCATCCAGATTGTATTCTTTGCTATTAAAGTAGTGTCATCTGCAAAACAAAATGTAACCAGAATATTAACTTCATCTCTACCTAACTTGAGCCATTCTGCCATTCATTAATAAAGCAAATAATAGCACACTAAAATGACATGCCTATTTCAAAACACATTTCATTTTTATTTCTATCCCCAAATGGCCATTGATTAATGGAATTACTTTAGCTCCTTTGTGTTTCTTTTTTTTCAAATGCATAATAAATTTATTAACAAACGAGTGCTTCTGAAAAACTTCCCCAAATCTCTCAAGATTTATGTTGTCTAAAGCTTTTTTTATGTCACAGCTCAACATTTTTCTTATCTTCTTTCAGTATACCAGCCACCATTTCCTTTATGATTGTTTTCTAGTATATTTTCTTTTAAATTATAAAATCAGTTCTGTAGTATTCTGTTTATTGCATCAAAAAGCCTTAATTGTAAAATCTTCATCAAAATCAGTCATCTTGACAAAGTGCAGCTGATCTTCAGTTCTCTTAATTCTATACTGTCACTCTTTTGAATGTAAATTTTAATTACTTTTTTCAAACCTTTTGCTTTTACTGTCACTCTTTTGAATGTAAATTTTAATTACTTTTTCAAACCTTTTGCTTTTCCTGACCCTTTGCTATACCATTCATTCAACATGTTTAGAAAAAAAATACCTTTTTGTTCATTTGTTAAGGATTTGTAGCATTCATACCCCATCTCATCCATCCCAGATGCTGAATGTATTTTAGTTTCCTTATTGCTACATCTAGTTTGATTAATGATGGTCTGTTATCTATTAGATCTCTTTCTTCATATGTTAAAGTTTGAAGTTTCCATATAATGATCACCTGCATTGGCACCCTAATACACATCTGGACAACATGGATATGCAATTTCCAGATGTCTGTGTAGCCACATTGGTAGATATGGGCATCCTAGGACAGTGTAGCAGCTGTCTCAAGTTGTTAGAGAACCACTAACTAACACAGTATGCAAGAAATGCATGTACACAACTATCTTGGAGGCAAAAATCTCACTTGCAAACAAGGTTGTGAAGAACACACACACATTACGTCCACCACATATACTGCTCACCACACACATAGACCATATGATGAGGCACTTAAAGGAAACATTCCCAAACCTTAAAAATCACCTAGGCCTAAAATTGCAATGCTTATCCCCTGCAATCTGAAAAGCACACACCAAAAGCAGCATCAAACACCGCACATAAGCCTGCACCCAATGAATGCAAGTAAATACTTTTCACAGACCTCTTGCCATAGGGAATTCCATTGTACAAAACATAGATGCCCTACTCACAAGGCTAGACAGGAAGAAGATAATGGTATAATAATGGGGCACTCTGGGAAATGAACACAGGTCTCCTGTCACTGGAAAAGGTGTTAAATGGTTTGAGAAAATTTATGCCATCTGTTCCAGTGATCAGTTTGAGACCAAAAACATTGCTCTGAAGGATGATGTATGACAGTGTAAGTGTATGGAATTTGTTAAGGGATTTCCCTCCCACTACATCTGAGTACATAAAAAATGATGAGTTTGTACAGATCAGGAACACAGTACAGGAATGGATAGCAATGAAAGAGAATAGAATGAAAGGAAGAAAGGAAGGAGTTTTCTCTTTATATAGAATTAGGGTTAAAAAAAAAGGAAATTAAATTGTTGATGTGAGTTGTACAGAGGTTGAACTGAACATTATAAAAGAAGTTAAGAAGGACGTGGAAAAGAACAAAGGATCAAGATGATATGAATGGCACTGTCTTTGTGAATGTTAAGATCAGATTTAACCCACATGTAAAAATACTTCACAGATGATAAATCACACTAACCCCCGGATTTACTAATCTGCCGTGCAGGACTAAACTAGTCCCGCACGTAAGCGGCAGTTTAAGAGGAGGATGGCAGCGCACCATGCATATTAATGAAGGCATGCTGCCTGAGCTCCAAATCTTGCACTGAGCGTGAACGAGTGCTGGGCGCATGTCTGAGAGCAGAGCTCTCAGAATAAACACGCCTCTGCAAAGTAGAGCAGAAGAAAGTGTAAATAAATGAGCGAGACTGCACATAGGTGTCCGCATATCCCCACCAACAGTCCCCCATGGGTACAACAGCAACATTACATTGAAATAAAATGAAGGAAACCCTTGTACTTATTTGTTTTTAAACCCCGAGTACAGCTAAGCTTAGGTTCGCGGGTTTGCCCATCGCTTATCTACGGTTAAAGCAGCTGAAAAGGCTGAAGAGGATAGCAAGGAATATATATGCAAATGAAGAAGCAGAGCAATAGTGGAGTGGTTAGAGCAGCCGCCTAATGAACAGGCATTCCTGGTTTGAGTCCCAGTGCAGCACAAATCATTTTCCATGGGTAATCTGTATATGAGCATATTTTTACATCGTTTTGCCGTATAACCTACATAATAACATTTAAATGTGAACTGGAGTACTGCATGAAATGCACATGTGAGGTGTCAGTGTCATAATGAATAAGGCACTAGTACGCAGGTTTAAGCACAAATAAGCAGCGTTAAGCATGTCTAAGTGTGTTTGCGCAGGGGTAAGCATTGCCCACACAGATTAAGCAAAGTAGAAGCTAACCAAGTGTAAGAAAAAGTAACCGGAGTTTAGCAGTGCTTACCATGGCGCAAACCCGTGCAAACCCACTTACAACCGCTTTAAAGTGCCTTAATCACTCTGGATCCAACGGCCCATGTTCTGCCCAGCAAGAAAATAAACTGCCTCTGCAAGGCTCAAACTCAGGACCCTGTACTCTATAGTCACAGTAGTTAACCACTAAGCCATCATAGCAATAGATATGCATGAGGTATCAGCAAACTAATTCTCACCACAGGAAGATCAAACCAAACATGTGAACTAAATCTATGTACAGTGTGAAGTGGTATAACCTGCTACATAACATAAATATGTGAACTGGAGTACTGGAGTAAGGCCAGATGTGAAGTGTTATTGCAATAAAGTGTTGAAGTTCCCAAGACCGCATACAGCGTACGTACACGTGACTCAGGGATACAAGACACATATATAACATGTAATGAGAAAGTCATCAATGCCAAAAGGCAAATATCATGCAAATCGAATATTAAACACCGCTAAGCATTGCACAGCACTGCTACCCAGACTACTGGCAGGATACTACAAGTGGGAGAAAGTGTCAACCTGCAAAGTCAAATCCTAAACAAACGCATGTTCGTCCCTAGCGGGACGACCCCAAACATACTGCTAAAAAGAGTCATCGGGGTAACATACCATGCCTTTCAGGTAAGCAAAGAAGGATATTTATGTTCGCAGGCTGAATGTGTGGGAACCCTGAAGATCCATGGGATGAGACAACTTACATGATGAGTTCCGAGAAGTGGAGAGTGGGCAAAGTGTAGTGGTGTGGTGAGATTCGGATGGAACCTGTAGGAAGGACGATTGATGTGGAGGAGGGAGGGGGTGGAGGGAATGATGGGTAAGACATTATGGGCCGAGGCGTACCAGGACTGGACGGACCCATTCTAATGGGACTGCACCATGGATGTAAGCGAGAAAAGAGGGCGGGGACAGGAAGGTAACTGAGACATACCATTTCCCATGACAAAGGTTTTCATTAGTACAGGTAAAGCAGTGAGTACTAAGCCTTGCGCCATTTTTAAGCCTAGCAATATTCCCTTGTGACTTGTGAGACCCTGCACCTGCACTTTGTTTTGTAAAGCAAAACACTTAACCATTAGGTCACCCTCCCACCCACATAATATAATAAGTAATATGTATGTTGCATAACCCATGGAATAACATATATATATATATGACCTGGAGTACTGCTGCCACGAAAGAACATATATATATATATATATATATATATATATATATATATATATATATATATATATATATATAAAACCTAGAGTACTGCAGGAAATGCACATGTGAGGTGTCAGTATCATTATGCATAAAGCATTAGTTAGGTCAAGCAGCAAGAAGCAGTAGTAAGCATAGGTCAGCACTAGTAAGCGAGTTTAAGGCCATACATCGCATACATCCACATGTTTTTATATATATATATATATATATATATATATATATATATATATATATACAGCAATATGTATATATATATATATATATATATATATATATATATATATATATATATATATATATATATATATATATATATATATATCTATATATATATATATATATATATATATATATATATATATATATATGTGCGTAGATATACACAGATATATATCTATGATAGGAAACAGCACCCAAGAATGACATATGTTCACAGGCTATGCCAATGGAAGTGAGGGGCCCAAGCAAGAAACATGTAACATGTAGCATGACCTCCCCCCCCAGCCAGATAGAGGAAACATACAAACAAACCCACAAACAATATAAATAGTCCACTGCTCCCCAGACCACAGGCAGGATACAACTGGGGGGGGGGGGCACAGTAGACCTGTGAAATCTAATCTTGGAACACAGACAGGAGCAAGACACCCCAAAAATTGTCATAATATTGGAGGAAGCCAGTGCGACGACCTTTCAAGGCGGAGTGTGTACATACCTGGAATACAAGGGTGGGAAATCCTGATGACCCATGGGTGGAAACAATGTACAAGATGGGTCCCGTGAAGTGGAGAGTGGGCAGTGGGTAGTGGTGTGTTCAGACCCGACCTGCTCCCAGAATAAGGATGAGTGCTGTAGAGGAGGTGCAGGTGGGGGAACTATGGGTAGCTGATTACGGGTCTAGGCATGCAGGTGTTTGCTGGAGTGGGTCTATACAGACAGCCCCAGGGATGTAAGCAAAAGTGTTCATTGGGCAGAGGCACCACCCAATGAGCAGCCACACCCGGTATGAGTCCCACTGCAGCAAAGTCTAATTTACATGGCAAAGAACGGAATAACCAGGCTGTAGATAAGGGAAAGGAGGTAAACACGGCTTACCTTGTCCTTGCGCATTTGACACCATTCCCCATTCGGGTATTATTGATAAACTCACCAACCTGGGCATAAACACTTACATCACAAGATGGATCGCAAATTGGCTCTCAGACAGATCCCACAAAGTAAGAGTAGCAGGATCTATGTCCAAATCCAGACCAGTAATGAGTGGTGTGCCTCAGGGCTCTGTCCTGGGACCCCTTTTGTTTGGCATATACTTCTCAGAAGTACAGGCAAGCACTGAAGGGCTGTGGCTGACCAAGTTTGCGGATGACTGCAAACTGGGTGTTATAATAGAGTCTCCTGCTGACATGGATATCCTCCAGAAGGGCCTTAATGAGACTGATGCATGGTGTCAAAGCCATGGTCTCAAGCTAAATACTAATAAATGCATAGTAATCCCCTTTGGAAAAAACAGAGTACCCGCAAACTACCACATAGGAGGTAACCCCCTGAAATCTGAAGAAGTAATAAGGGATCTAGGGACCCAAGTAGATAGTCAGCTTTCCTTTGATAACCATGTTGCCAAGGTGGTTAGAAAATCCTTCTATGTGACCCATCTGATCATGAAAGGGTTCGCATCAAGATCTAAGAATGTAGTGGTGCCCCTCTACTCTTCCCTCATCAGACCCATTATTGAGTACAATGCATCAATTGGAATGTACCTGGCTAGGCATCTCCAGCAGCTGGAGAGACCACAGAGGTACCTCACTAAGAGGATTACTGGCCTCAAACAGTTGCCCTATGCAGCACGATTAAAAAAACTAAGGCTTTTCTCTGTTGCATACCACCTTCTCAGAGGTGATCTCTGTCTAACATACAGAGCCATGTCCAACCCAGAACTGTTGAACATGCTCCATCTTAGCAAAACCAAATCTACTCGAGCTACATGCTCTAGGGATATAAACCTCAGCACAACAATGAACAGAACATGCTGGAGGGATAGATTCCCTTCGCAAAGACTTCCCTTGCTATGGAACAAGGTCCCGATCTACATAAGACAGAGCCCCTCATTATCACTCTTCAAGAGGAGCCTTGACGAGTGGATGGGTAACAGAAAGTTCACACCAGGGATCATACCAACAGCTCTACTAGACAGGGGCCAAGGGTACTAGCTGCTAGATCAAGGCCCTAGGGAACTAACCAAAGGGGCGGTGAATACCGCACAACATGGCTGGGCTAATATATGCCTTCGGGCAGATAGCCCAGTACCTACCTATGAACCAGATGTAGATGTATATCTGTAGAGGTATGTGTGTGTATATCTACCCATAGCTACAAGGAGATATACCTCTCCCTCTCCGTAGTACAAATGTATACATACAGAGACAGAATGCATATAAATACCCACATATAGATATATACATATGCAGACACCCATACACCCATATGTCGTTAGATATATATATATAGCAATATATAAATATATAGATGTATGCGTACATATACAAATATATATGTATATAGTAATGCATATATATATATATATATATATATATATATATATATATATATATATATTTATATGTGTGTGTGTGTGTGTGTATGTGTGTGTAAATATACATATGTATATAGCTAGGATATGATACAGCAGTTATGAATTACATATGTTCGCAGGCCATGCAAATGGGGGTGAGGGGTCCAGTCAACAAACGTGTAACACATAGCATCAACCCCCCCCCCCCAGCTAGACCGGTGAAACATACAGACACACAATAAAAGTAAACACACCATTGCTTCCCGGACTACAGGCAGGATACTACCAGTGGGAGAGACCCACCAAGTCAAATCTTGAAACAAAGACATGTATGTCCCTTGTGGGACACCCACAAATTCAATCATTTTTGGGCTTCCTGACATTACACCGATGTCGAATGGCAGGCCATGCATGTTCCCAGTGTACAAGGTAGGGGAAGCCTGATTATCCATTGGGTGAGACAACATACATGATGGGTCCTGAGAAGTGGGGAGTGGGTACAGTGTACTGGTGTGGCCAGACCCGACTTGCACCCGGAGTAAGGAAGAGTGCCGAAGAGGATGTGCAGTTTGGGAACTATTGGTATGAAATTATGGGCCTAGCTGAGCATGTGTTGGCTGGAGTGGGTCTATGTGGACTACCCCAGGGACGTAAGCAATAGTATGCATTGGGCAGGGCCACCGCCAAATGGATAGCCACTCTCACTATGAGTCCCACTGCAGCACAGTCGATTCTACATGGCAAAGAACGGAATAACCAGATGTAGATGTAAAACTGTAGAGGTGTGTGTGTGTGTGTGTGTGTGTGTGTGTGTGTGTGTATATACCCATACCTACATGGAGTTAAACCTCCCCCTCTCCATAGTACAAAAGTGTACATACAGAAACAGAATATAATTAAATACTCACATATTGATATATATAAATATGTAGACCCCCACACATCCATATGTCATTAGATATATATATATATATATATATATATATATATATATACAGCAATATATATATATATATATATATATATATATATATATATAGAGAGAGAGAGAGATAGATATATATATATATATATATATATATATATATATATATATATATATATATATATATATATATATATATATATATATATATATATATATATTTATATACACAAATATATATATATATATATATATGTGTGTAAACATATATATATATATATATATATATATATATATATATATATATATATATATATATAGCTAGGATATTAATTGATTTATGTATTCAAATTACATCTGTTAACCAGGTAAATCTGGCTGAGCTTTTGGCTCATTTACAGCAGAGACCCGGGGAGAAAAGCTCCCCAAGACTAGAAAACAGTTTATTAAATAGTAATATATATATATATATATATATATATATATATATATATATATATATATATGTATATATATCTATATATATAGATCTATATATAGAGATATATATATATATAGCTATGATACAGCAGTTAAGGATTACATATGTTCACAGGCTGTGCCAGTGGGGGTGAGGGGTCCAGTCAACAAATGTGTAACACGTAGCATCAACACCCCCCACCTAGACAGATGAAACATACAAGCACACAATACAAGTAAACACACCACTGCTTCCCAGACTACAGGCAGGATATTACCAGTGGGAGTGACCTGCCAAGTGTAATCTTGAAACAGACATCAATGTCCCTTGTGGAACACCACAAAAATTAATGATGATCGGAGTCAGTCCCTGTAATGATTTATCTAACCAGGCCATGTACATACACAGACCAGTGGGTTGGGCAAGCCTGATGACCCATGGGTTGAGACAGCGTACGACATGGGTCCCGACACGTGGAGAGTGGGCAGTGTGTAGTGGTGTTGTTAGACCCCACCTGCACCCTTAGTAAGGATGAGTGCTGTAGAGGAGGGGCAGGTGGGAGAACTATGGGTATGCAATTATGGGCCTAGGCATGCAGGTGTTGGCCGGAGTGGTTCTATGTGGACCGTCCCAGGGATGTAAGCAATAGTGTGCATTGGACAGAGCCGATGCCCAATGAGCAGCCATGTCTAGTACGAATCCGACTGCAGCAAAGACAAGTTTACATGGCAAAGGACGGTATAACCAGATGTGTTGTTGCAAACCCAGTAAATTACAAGAAAGAACACTTGGTCGCAACACCCCACTGTAGGCATGTAAGCCGGACTAATTGGCATCACAAGGTAGTATTGGTGTCTAGACCTCACAACTGTCCCTGCTATACATTCCGGTATTAGGTCTGTCCCTCTCAATCCCCCTGAAAACTGGTGAGTGCTGAAGAAAAGGTGGTGAATTGCCCTTAATAAGTAATGATAGTAATACAGAGTCATAGACGTTTCACATCATAAATCCTATATAAATCCACATTCCCGTATTCTGCAAATGTTTCAGGTTAATACTGCAAATATATAGAAAATGTCTATGATTGTCCCTGATTATGTGAGGAGTTGTCCTTGCTTCTGTTGAGGTTTCCTCCGATCAGTTGAGAGCTATGTTGCTGTCTTCACCCCCACCCAGGGGTGTGATTGTCCAGAGACCTACCCCCTAATGCAGGGTATATACACAGCAGTTTCTGTAGAAGAAATGCCCAGCTGTGGACCTTACCATCAGCCGTCCTGCACATCCCTGGATGTGTTCCCTACTATAAGTCCCTCTGTGTGGCCCAGTAACACCACATACCTATCGACCCCTGTTGCATTCGTAGTAATGTCCACAGTCACAAGTAGGTGACACCCTCCACACAACTATATTGGCAGAATCTGGAACCCCCCAGCCCAGGTGTATTACCGCAGCTATTCCAGACTACATATGTAAAAACACATGAAGGGAAAACCCAAGGACACTTGGATCACCACCTGGCGAAGTCTGCCACCACCCAACACTCTAGACCCTTACACCAACTACTGACACTGACACCTCCTGTCCTGCCTTGCATACATATCCCAACACCCTGCAGACCTGCACTACCGCACCCCCTCCAATCAGTCGAACGGCCTACTGTACTGTTAAAATGCCCCCCCTCCACCTACCCGCCTACACCTCCACTATTCACATCAAATCTACAACACAGGTATGGCATATGTAAACCCACCCCGAATACCTGAGTGTAGCCTAACCAGAAATGCTAAACCGGAATTCCACTTAACCTTACACTGACCTTCGTTAACAGTCATACCTGACATGTACACCTGACTTAAGCATGTATAAAACCTACATATATGTGAAGTAGCGTGGGAGTATGCTGCAGCCAGCGGGAGTATGCCTGTGTGGGGGGCGCTACTCAGATTAAGCAAAGTAGAACAAACAGGTTCAATAAATAGTAACTGGAGGTTAGCAGTGCTTACCGTCGCACAAACCCACGCAAACCCACGTGTCCTGCCCAGCAACAAAATAAACTGCCTCTGCAAGGCTCGAACCAAGGATGCTGTACACTATAGTCACAGTAGTCATCCACTAAACCATCATAGCAATACATATGAATGAGGTATCAGCAAACTAATCCTCACCACAGGTAAATCAAAACAAAGCTGTGAACTGAATCTATGTACAGTGTGAGGTGGTCTGCCTTGCTACATAACATAAATATGTGAACTGGACTACTGCAGTAAGCATAGATGTGAGGTTCATAGGTTCATAGGTTGGTACTAGGCTATCAGCCCTAGGGCCTATAGAAGCCTAGCCATAACAATTACCTGGCTATTTCTTCCCACACTATTTACTTCCCTGGACTCCTGTCTAGCAGGGTGACTGATGTGATCCCCGGGGTGAATTTCCTTTCTCCCATCCAATCGTCAAGGTTCCTTTTGAAGAGGACCAAAGAGGCACTCTGCTTGACATGTATGGGCAATCTATTCCAGAGTCTGGGGAGTCTCTGGGTCAGGAACCTATCCCTCCAGCATGTTTTGTTTATTGTGATGACAAGGTTTAGATCCCTGGAATGTGTGGCTCTGAGGGATTGGGATTTCTTTAAGTGTAGCATGTCCAACAGCTCTGGGTTTGATATGGCCTTGTATGTTATGCAAAGATCGCCTCTGAGTAGACGATATGCGACAGAGTATAGCTGGAGTTTTTTAAGGCGGTCAGTGTAGGGCATCTGCTTTAGGCCTGTGATTCTTTTAGTGAGGTATTTCTGTGGTCTTTCCAGTTGTTGCAGATGTCTTGAGAGGTACATACCAAACGGGGCATTGTATTCTATAATGGGTCTAATGAGGGATGAGTACAGTGCCACATAGAAGGATTTCCTGACTGTTGTGGCTATGTGGTTATCGAAGGTGAGACCACTGTCCACCTGTGTCCCTAAGTCTCTTATCAAACTTTCGGTGTTTAGTGTACTGCCACCTATATGGTAATTCACGGATACATGTTTTTTCCCAAAGGGCATAACTATACATTTCTTGGCATTGAGCTTGAGCCCATGGCTCTGGCACCAAGCATCTGTTTCTGTAAGGCCTTTTTATAGAGTATCCACATCATTTGTGGATTCAATAATGGCTCCCAGTTCGCAGTCATCTGCAAACTTTTTATCCAGAGTCCCTTAGTGTTGGCCTGTACTTCAGAGAAGTAGATGCCAAACAAGAGCGGGCCCAGGACTGAACCCTGAGGTACTCTACTTGTCACTTGTCTGGAGCTGGATTTGGAGTCGGCTACTTTTACAGTGTGGGTTCTATCAGTAAGCCAGTTAGCAACCCATTGGGTGACGTAGGGATTAATGCCCAGCTTAGTAAGTTTATCTATGATTCCAGAGTGGGGGATGGTGTCAAAGGCCTTGGCAAGGTCTGCATAGGCTGTGTGGACCACCTTAACCTTGTCTATGGCTCTGGAGACTGATTCGAAGAAGTCAATCAAGTTCAGGAGACAAGATCGGCCCTTCATGAACCCAAACTGGGTGGGGTCCAGTGTTTGAAGGTTGCCAATGTCTTTGTTTATAAGTTCCATGATAATACGCTCCACGGCCTTGCAGATAAGGCTTGTCAGACTGATGGGATGGTAGTTTCCGGGATCCAAGGTGGATCCCCCCTTGTGGAGTGGGATAACTGTAGCTGTGCGCCACTCAGTGGGCACGAAACCTGAGGTGAGGCTATGATTAAACATGACACTTAGGTGAGGTGCCAGTTCATATTGTAGTTCATGTAGTACACAGCCCGGGATGTCATCAGGTCCCATGGATGCTGTATTCTTAGCTTTGGAGAGTGCATTTTTCACCTGTGTGGCCGTTATTACCGGAATTTGGCAATCTTCCGGTATTGAGATGGGCCATTTAGGGGGTGAGAGGGGGGGGTGAAGTTGGCACTGAATTGATCTGCCAGGATATTGGCAATATCCTTGGGATCAGTATATTTAATGCCATTCTTTTTTAGCTCAGAGCAGATCTGAGCATTGCCATTTAGATTCTTGACATAGGTTGATGTAATAAAGTGTAGATGTCCCAGGTCCCTATACAGTGTATGTACACATGAATCACGGATACTAGACACATAAAACCTGTAATGAAGAATATATTACTGCCAGAAGGCAAATACAGTGCAAATTAACTATTAAGCAATGCTAACCACAGCACAGCTCAACTTAGTAAAAGTAAGCAATGTGTAGGGGACCCAATCCAATCTGCCTACCGGTATACCCCTATAAGCACTGCCAACTTTAGTTAAGCAAGCATGCCCCTAGCTTAGCCTCTTCAAACCCAGCCAATCATAGGAAAGTGTGGGTAAATGGCTGTATATAAACCACACAGGTGGGAATATGTTCCATAAGTGGTGGTAGCTTCCTACTACAGGCAGAATAGCTGGTGTGGGTGAAGGCACTCGTGTTAGAGTGCAGCGCTGGTGCATCCAGAAGTCTTAACTCCTGGTATGGCTCCTGGTAAAACGCCATGAGGAGAGACCACTGCAGAGCTAGTACCAGGGCTTGCAGTATAAAACGGGGGCCTGGGACAGTCTTGCCCGTGACCTCACCAGTGCCACAGGTATCCCCAGGGCTGATGAGCAGGTCAGGCATCACCATGTTGACCTGAAACATCGGAGGGGGGATGTACTGGAACAGTGGAGCCAGCAGTCTTGGCAGATGGGTAATGCCCCAGTACTGAGTAACTACCCATTCCACTAAGTAGTGAAGAATTGACTAGCTTGTGTATACTATGGATAGGTATGGCTACATATCACTGTATACCTCCGACATCTGCAGATGAGCGGGCTGTGAAACAGCAAGCCCATGATGCTAGGTTGCAAACGCTGCATTGCGAGGCAGGTTAGTATTCCTATGCATGTACTGTCATAACAAATACATATAAGAGCATTAGAAAGTGTCGTACCAGTAGGAATACATGTGTAATATTCTGTGAATAATGGTATAACCCCTGGAGTGCTTCTGAGTACTCTTCTGTCATATGTGGTTGAACTGTTGCATACTATAAATAGTACTGCTGTAGCAAGCAGTGTTATCCACGCTGTGGTATGCCAATAAAATATGTATGAAGGTCTGTATAACAATGTTGGAAGTGTGAAGAGGTCAGTCATATTGTACAAGTGAGGGAGACATAGATAGAAGACAGGAGAAAGCTTCACTTCAATTCCCTGATGGCACAGTGTACTGTGATGTTAACAATAATTTTGTTGTCACACACAGCAGGGGTTTTAATCCCGGGAGTGCTAGTAAGCTGTATGCATAATCGTACCCCACAACTGTACGGATTTTGTTACAATGTTGAAAATGAAAGCTGTATGTATAATTACACCCAACAACTGTACAGAATTGGCTAGAATATTCAGATAGACAGTTGTATGCATAGTCATACCCCACGACTGTTCCAGTCTGTCCAGCATGTACAGATAAATGGCCCATATCACCAGTCTGGTACCCAGTCCCCCTGAAAAAGCAGCGTGAGGAATCCAGAAATGTAGTCAGCTGTAAATGACATATAAAAGCAAGTCAAACATGTACATGGTCATAGAATGTGTAGGAAAGACAAACCTGTCATTGTAGCACCTCACCCAAAGTGTATGACAGCAATTCACAACATATGTTGCATTAACACCTGCATCTTGTCACGGCTGTAAGACACAGGTCACATATATGATAATCTATAAACATGCCAGTGTACAATATAAGGCCATTGGGTAGTGTATAATACTTGTGAGGGAAATATCACTGCAGTGACTAGGAATCTCGTGAAACTACAAGGATATGTCAGTTGTTAATTGAACACTCTCTCAGCCCTACCATATGTGTGAAATAGCCCAATGACACTCCTCAGCTGGTATGTGTACACGCCAAACATTTGTTGTGACATATGTCCTAATGGGTTATACATATTCACATTTGTTGCTATGCAGGGTGCCATGTTATAATACACCCATAATGGTGGCCTGTTGCCATCAGTGACACCTGCATGCTCTTGTAATGGCCACTGTTGTTCCATATATACATGTGTGCTACTTGCTCTGCAACTGTGTTAAATCTGGCATGTCAGGTTAATGGGAATGCCTATGCATGCTGCTATACTGCTATACCTAATCCTGAATGCTGTTGACTGTTACTAAACCATATCTGCCATAAACCGGTAACAACACAGCTCATATGGTAAGGCCGGTCCCAGCGGACCCACCTGTCCCACCCCAGTTGGCTATGGCACCGGACACCAGCACATCTGGTGTCCAGCCTGGGACCTCCACCTCCGTGGGCACTGTGCCACCTTCGGGAGGAACTGCTGCAGGGAATGGGGCTCTCCCCCCCTCTTCAGAGCAAGCACAGAGGGGAAACTGTCACCTGTCAACAGGTCTGGGCCGTGGAGCATAGGGAGCTCGATCTGGAGTATGGAGAGCAGCTATGCCAGCTTGAGGGCTGAGTGGTGCTATTAGAGGGTGAGCCTGCCCCTCCTGTATAGCCCCCAGCACAGCCACCTTCGGGGCCGTGAAGGTGCAGTGGTGACTGGCCATGGGTGGGGACATCAGTCCCACTGTTTCCAGTGGGGGGCTCATGGGCTTGCGACTTCCATGCACCCCTCCCCGTACAAGGTGTTTACCCTCCACATGGGTCATATACCGGCTCTGTATGCATCTTGTGTGTCTTGTCTGTTAACCTACCCAAACTCCCTCCCCAAATATACCTACTACCCCTCCCCAACATCCCACTCTCACCTGAAAAATAAAACAAGGGCAATCTGTTCCCACAACAAAATCACGTCCCAAACATAGCTGTCAATCTTGCACACATGTCCACTGGACACATGTAATCTGGTCTGTTTGGCATCACAACGACTGTATGCTGTTCTCACCTCTCCCCCAGGGGTTTGAGGGTCCAAATGTACCTGCAAATATAGTGTATATGCACAGCTGTTGCTGTAGAAGAAATGGGCAGTTATGGACCTTTCCCATACCCTTCCTGCACATGCCTAGCTATTGTCCCTACTGTCTTTCCCTCTTTGTGCCCCATTTGTCACCACTTTCCTATCAACCCCTTTTGCTTTTATGTCAAATAAATTAGCGGGGGGGTACGCAGCCATCAGCACCTTTAAGCAGCAGTAAGCATGTTTGCACAGGCTTGCACGGGGGTAAGCTATGCCTACACAGGTTGAGAAATCAGAAGCTAACTGACTGTACGAAACTATAAGCAGAGGTTAGCAGTGCTTACCATTGTGCAGACCCACGCAAACCTGCTGACAACTGCACAAAAGTGCCTTAATCCCTCTGTAGCCAGCGTCCCTTGTTCTGCCTAGCAACAAATTGTAAGGCCACGCCAAGGCTCGAACCCAGGACCCTGCACACCATACACAAAGTGATCTACCACTAAACCATGGCAGATATAAAGAACCTGATGTTTTCACAAACATATCATCCAGCACAAGCAGTCAACAATACAGGAAATGTACTAATATCATACCACACAACCACTTAATGTAAGAATTCAGGACAAAGTGTGCCAAAATGTGGGTACAAGTAAAGATATAGGATAAATACTGCTCTAAAACACCTAAAATGTTGCTAGTCACACAGTGATATGTATTAGAACATATATCATGAAGGAGATGAAGTCTGAAACACAAAACAGTTGGCACGAGTTACTGACTATAGTCCTGTGATCATCCATGTCAGTTGCCAACAGAATGAGGTACAGGCCAAAAATATGATCCAAACATGCATGGACATATGGACATATATATATCTGGGAATGTAGACAGACAGCGATATGTATATATATATATATATATATATATATATATATATATATATATATATATATATACATATAAAGATATCTTTAGATGTATATAAATATGGATACAGATAGAACTGTGTATAGCATTACTACATGGGAACAAACACCTGAACCAGTAACTACAACATAATAGACCATATGCACTATTAATGGGGTGAGGGCTCAAATGAGGGATACATGGTAATTAGTGCTCTGTTACCCACCCCCCCAGCCCTAACGGATATGCTGTGCAATCCAATACCCAAGCACATGCATATTTGGCTACAGGACCCTCCACGACACAGCCACAATGCTTTCACAGTAAGCCAATTCACCTGTACATGTCAGGGCGATATCTGTAACATAACATGCAGAAAAGGCATTCTAACGTAGGGAATGTACAATGTGGAAGGGATACACATCACAATGGTTCAGATATGCACACACATCTGTACATTGACAAATATGTTCAGGTATATACAGATATATGTCTGTATAAATCTATATATATATATATATATATATATATATATATATATATATCGGGATATAAATATAGATATATGATACATATATATATATATACATATATATATATATATATATATATATAGGTACTTACACATATACACAGACAATAGATATTAATATCCATACATATGTAGGAGTAGTGTGGAAGTACTGGGTGCAAAGTATATCCCTCAGCCGCAAGCCTTGTAACTGGTACCTGTGAAATGTGCAGTGCGCCAAAATGTCCCACAAATGAGAAAACGTACATCAAGCATATACCCACTCACAGTTCAAAGGACATGACACGACACACAGATATGCATACACAGACAACCTTTATTTGTGTACTATACAATAATGTATGCCATTACTTACAGCACATGAAGTCTGACATATGTAATCAGTGATGAATGCAAGGCCCACACAAAACAGTAGATGCAAGCAATATGGATATATAACATACTATGCTGTCCAGGCCAAGGCCTTCAATCAGTACAACAGTAGACAAAGGATTTACCTTCAAGATAGGTAACAATCAACAATTACTGATGTATTCCAGCAGCCTCCAATCACACCCTGTAATCAAGCCCTAGGGGGGAATGTAATAGTTGTGGTAATGTCAGTGTATCGGTCACATGTATGGACCCTGACCAATATATTTTGTGGAAGTCCACGATATGCCTGGGTTGGTAGCAGGAATGCTAGCAGTAAATGATGATAGGCCATTACCCAACAACCCCTAACTGTATCATAGCAGGACAAGGCCTGCCATATATGTGGAGGCCAGAGGATGGCACACAGGGCCATAATTGCAGTATTGCTGTTACACATCCTGGATATTTCTGGTGTTACTGGATTTGTTGCAACATACCCTTATGCAGGAATACAACATCAGAAACACAAATGGATGTAGCTATGTACTGATAGCACGCAACAGACAGACTGCCAGTGATATATGTAGGGCAAGACCTGTGTAGTGCACAGACCAGACCAAACTCCCAATCCACTGGCCATCATGTGGATAGGCCCACAGTTGAGACCTTTGCAGACAGACTGCATTCCATCCTAAACAACTATGTACGCACAGACACTGCAAGACCAGCAATATACAATGCACATATGAACACTACTCACTCTGTCTGTAGGTATGGAACCCCATATGAATGTGTAATTGACATCTGCAATTCCTGCTGTAAGAGGTATTGCAAACTGCTGTCTATAACACTGCTGCCCACATACAGGAAGGTTGTCCTCCATACTGGAAAGGTTAAGGGACAACACCCACATGAGTCAGTATTTTATAGTACTGGGTTGCAATGACAGTGGTTATCTGAAGTACTACACAGCAGGATGCATGCAGTTAGCAACTGTTGCACACTGATTGGTGCAGGGCCCATCACCTGATCCTGTGCATCACTTACAAAAGCCATGCTGCAATCCATTCAAACCAGCTCAATCACTATAGTGGAGAGAGAGAGAGAGAGAGAGAGAGAGACAGAGAGAGAGAGACAGAGAAACACACACAGTGAAAAGAAGTATAAAACGTAAACTGTAAACAACAGGCAGACACAGCTGTCAGGAAAAAAAAAAATGTCAGGTAAGTAAAACATATATGTATGTAATTGAAAGTAGTATGTGGTATAGAATAATAGGAAATATGATTTGGAATGTTGATATGAGCCATCTGTAGTTGTTCCTGTAATGAAGTTCTGCTGAACAACTGCTCTGGATGATACTGTCTGTCTCTGTAGGCAGTGGGACATACCCACCAGCTGTTTCAGATCAGCAAGGAATGACAAAGAATTAAGCCATAATATGTGTGTTTGGTATGTTAGTGTGGGCAATAGCTGGTGGTGCAAGTATTGCCGTCATGATAGACACACGGGTGTCAGAGCACACAACATGCAGGATAGTCATGTTAATGTCTAATGCAGCATACACAAATGCCATAGGTGTATAATAGGCTTGCCAGCAATCTCTCACCACATATACCACCCTAATGTTAGTCTGCGTTCATATGTGACACCTGGCTGTGTTGCAGTAAGGCAGAACAGTGCAGCTGTGACTGAAAGACAGTTACAGAATGTGGACCAGATGTCTGTATGCACCTCACATAGAGATAATTATTTGTGTGATATATAATTAGACAGGTATGTCTACAGATATACAGACAGTCATATAGATGTAGGTATATAAACACCCACAAGATATATCTACACACACACACATATATATATATATATATATATATATATATATATATATATATATATATATATATATATATATATATATATGTTGTTGTCTTGTGGCTTTTCCCGGTTAGGGGTCGCCACAGCGGAACTCCGGTCCACTAATGATTGGCAGTAGATTTTCACGAACGTCGAGGTGCCAGCTCGATGTTCAACCTTCAACTAAGGCACACCCATTTACGCATGTCTTTCGAATGCCCACCCAACCGCAGGGAGGACATGCAGACCCCACACACACAACACACACACACATATATATATATATATATATATATATATATATATATATATATATATATTTATGTATATATATAGTGGCACTGACAATGGCATGCAGGTGAAATAGTCTGTAACAGGCTAGCAGAGTTAATGTCCCCACAGGGAGCATGGCTACAAACACATAGCACAGAGCATGGCACAAACACATAGCACAAAGCTTGGCACAATACAACATATGTCCCAATGGTAGGTAAGCAGCCGATATACCAATTGCATTCTATGAACAGTTTGTTGTAGCTGATATGGTGAGGGGAGACACAGATGTGTATTAAGAACTATGGTAACCCTGCTGTATGGTTGCACTGACCTGTTTCCATCTTTATGTCTTCCAGGGAGGATGCACTATATCCATCTTCCAGCCTACAGTGCTGCAGAGTCTGAGGTGATAGTATCACATTTGGTGCAGCACTATGACCAGCTGTTCAGATGGACAGCCTAAGACCAGCAGAAGAGGACCGCCCTGTGGAATTAACTAGTCCACAGGGTCAATGATGTCAGACTGCATAACCGCAGCTATAAGCAGGTCCGGCATCATTGCAGCAAACTACTTTGCCATGTACGTTGGCGTGCTGCTGCTGTATGGGGAGACCACCTCACAACAGGGGGGAGGACAAGCCATCCATCCACCCCTCACCTGTGTGGAGGAGCTACTCAGGAGCCTTGTGGCACCTGCCCACCTGCAGCACCAACAACTGACAGGGTGCATTGTGAAGGTGGGTGCCACCGACACACTGCCTTAGAAGCATGCAGGTAAGGCCCCAGGGCACATCAGTACACCATTCATGTGTTTGCTTCTGCATCTGTACAGATACATCATGCAAATCTGAGATGTCATATACATAGTCTGTTGCTGTGAAGTAGTAATAAACAGACGTGCATAAGCTGTAGTATTGTGGACCCCTACTGTAGATGTAAAGTAATGCTACACTCACCCTTTAAGAATGCCACAGCTGTGGCCACTGACAACAACATTTTCACACTCTTATGTAGGTCCCTCCAGGATACCACTACAGCAGCAGCCTGTAGCTGGTGAGTATGGTTCATATTCATCCATGACAAGACACCGTGCATGTAATGGCTGTGGGATATTCCATGCACACTTCTAACACACCTACCCATACTGCATGCTGTACATGTTCACGTTTTCTTGTTGTGAAATGCACTGCATCACAGTAGTGACCATGCCGGGGTATTGGAAGGGTACAGGAGACACATGTAAGATACCTAACATCCTGTCATTGTGCAATGTGTCCACAGGGATGGGGAGTATGGCAGGACACACAGCATACAGTAGGGACATGTGTGAAACATCACCCTCCTGGCTGTAACTGCACACAATCAGGTTATGTAACTGTGGCAGACGTAACCCTGACCCCAAAGCAATAGTGACAGCAGTGTGTGCACTCCAAGGGATGTGCACATGAGTAGACCTTGCAACCATGCAGAGTTCTGGGACATGTGTAGTGTACCCCCCACAGCCATGTTAAGGTCTGGTGGGTGTCAGTGTAATAGTCCTGTACTGGTCATACATGCACTGCTGATGTTGTGATCTGTAAAGCAGACATCAGGCATTCACAAAATATATCCATTCACATATCATCCCAGGTATGAGGTGCTGTAACACACAGGGACTGTGAGCATTGAAGCTGACATAGACACAGTACTACATACGCAGCAATGGCTTATACACCTGTGTGGTATGGTGCACAGTACAAGGCAGGGTGCAGAACAGGTCGACAGTCACACTTCGTACATGGGTGCAGTGTTGACAAGGGGAAGGGGCATCACCTACCAACACAGCCCATGCATCACACACATGTATACTGCCACTGTGATGAGGTCACATTGGTTGCACTCCATGCTGTTGAGCACCAGATGTAATGCATGCTGACAGAAGGGTAATGGGATGACTGTGTGTACAAAAGGTGTGCAACCCCACACGTAGGTGTGTGTGTGTGGGGGGGGGGTGTTGAATGTGTGTGTAAGTGCAGTCTGGTGGAGTGTGGTCGATGCATGTCTGATGTGTGTACATGTGTGTCTGTGCGGGTGTCCATGTATGCACAGGCGTTAGTGGGATTGATCACATGGCAGTAATTCTCCTTGGGATTGTGCTGTAGATGTAGTGACATACGAGACACTAGGACAGCCTGTCCGATATGTGAACACAGGACAGCTGATAGCATAACAAAGTCTGTAGCACAGAACATGCATTGTTAGTGAAAGTACATACCAGGTATACACATCATAATGCCAGCAGCAGATGGATAACTGGCTACCCACGTATGCAGCACTACTAATGCAATGGGGAATTACTAGACCACATCAGTGAGTGTATCCAGGTATTACTGTTGTCCGCATGACGGGTTGATTGTGCAGCGGATTGGGCATGGACTGATCAAGACTGTAGTATGGGGCTCAGGTGTGTGACATATGTAGTGAATGTAGCAGCCCCAACCATTTAGGGGACATACACACTGGATGACAGCAGTGAGGCTATGTACTACCTACTCCACCAAAGTCAGAGAGGTGATGGAGCAACAGGTCATGTGTTGTGATCACACATGTAGGTGTGGAGAGGTCTGATATGTTAATGGGTAGTATGAATGAGTGTATGTTAGCAAGTGCCATGCATGATGGGGAACATCTGTAACTGAATGTGTGACTGTCTGTAAATCCAGGGTAAGGGGGTAGTAAGGTGGACTGTCAGTGTTTGTGGGTGTACAAGTGTGTGTGTCTGTGCCTGTCTGTCTGTGTCTGTGTGTGTGTGTGTGTGTGTGTGTGTGTGTGTGCGTGTGTGTGCGTGTGTGTGCGTGTGTGTGTGTGTGTGTGTGACTGTGTGTGTGCCTGTGAGTGTGCGTACTGTTATGCAATGCTGTACAGGTCTTAACGTGTGTGGTTGTTTCCCCCACAGGTGGCGAGGTGGGTCAGGTTCCCTCCTGCATGCAAACTGAGGTAGGTGTCCTTACAGACACCGATGATGATGATGATGATACTGGTGAGGCACAGGTGGGGTTGTCAGAGGCCGACACTGTGCCTACATGTGTCATCACCCTCCTAGCCACCCCAAGCCCGCACACAGTTGCAGTGCCCCTACAAACCCCATCACATCGGGCAGATGTACCGTAGTGCTCGTGGGAGGGCCATCATGCCTCTGACAGAGGCACCACAACTGGTAGCACCAGGAACATGTTTCAGGCTGTAATGGAGGCACAGGCACGTATGGACATGCACACCAGACAGGACTTGAGGCTGCAGAGAGCTGCTTTCTCATCTGTGACAACCTCCATCACATTGCTGCTGCCCTCCCTGAACATACCGAGGTCATGGATAGATGGTGGGGGTGAGATGGTGGGCCTCCTCGACCATGGAATATCCTTGCTGGAATGTGTGGTGGGAGTGGTGTGACGTCCGCATGGACATAGGCCAGAAACACCAGCAGCTGGTGGTTAATGTGGATGTACCATGCCACCAAACCACTCCCATAGTGGCGGTACCAGCTCCAGTACACCACTGGGGGTGCTGTCCACACCATATCGCAGCAGGCCTCAGACATGTGGCCCGGGCCAGTCCCAGGTGGGACATGGTTCCAGTGGACACCTGTCATCATCAGGGGAGTGTAGCACCTCAAGGTCTGTACCTGCACGTGCCTGTGGAAACCCTGGCAGGCACAGTCAGTGTGTCCATGGCCAGAGGCACTGAACTGCACACCCTGCCTGGTATGGTCTGCAGCTGTCCAACAACACCTGCATAGGGTGGCCACATGGCAGGACTGTGTGCATGCATACCCACACACTATGCAACCACACCTAGGGTGACCCCATACCTACCCACTCCACATCACCATGCCCCAATCATTGAACCCCTCACCCACACTCATGGTGACACATGTATGGACCACGCTCGGCCTCTGGCAATCCAGCAACACACCCTGTGCATATGATGATACCTGTGCCACTTCCCTGTTATCCATAACATTGATGCAGGGACAGGCTAACGTGGTTCTGATGCAAACGATGACTGTTATAAAGTGCTGTAATGTACAGCAGTGTGAGATGTTGTCAGGGGTAATGTGTAATGCATACATGTCAGGTAGTGTAGCCATGCAGCTATGATGCATTTCAGCTGTCAGTAACAGTGATTGTTATCTCCATAATGTTATCCATTTGTGTTGCAAGTGTACATGTATCAGCAGGAAGATGGTCTGCAGTCATATTTCACAAGAGTATGGCACTGTGGTGACACCATGGTGACCGCCCATGGGTGGTAACCTCAGTCTCACTGTCACCACTAGGGGACTTGTGAGCTTCCGATATCCCAACACCCCTCCCCATCAAGGTGTTCACCCCCCCACATGTGTCATATACCACCCCTGTATGCGGCTTATGTACCATGTCTGGTAACCTTCCCATCCTCCCTCCCCAAATATACCCACAGCCCCTCCCCAACATCCCACTCCCACCTGAAAAGATAATGGAAGGGCAATATGTTCCCACGAAACAATCTCGCCCCATACATGGCTGTCCATTCCGCACACATGTCCACTGGACACATGAAATCTGGTCTAATTGGCATCACAATGCATTTATGTTGTCCTCACCCCTCTCCCAGGGATTTGAGCGTCCACATCTACCTCCAACTGCAGTGTTTATGCACAGCTGTTGCTTTCCTGCACATGCTTATCTATGTCTCCTACTGTCTTACCCTCTTTGTACCCCTTTTTCACCACTTTCCTAGCAACCCTTATTTCCATTCCTTTTAAAGAGGTTAGCATAGGGGTAAGCGGGAGTGCTTTGGCCAGCAACAGAATAAACCGCCTCCGCAAGGCTCATACCCAGGACACTGCACACCATAAACAAAGTGATTTCCCACTAAACCATGGCAGATGTCCTTAACCCTGATGTTTCCACAAACATATCATCCAGCCCAGTCATTCAACAGTACACGGAATGTATTGCAACATATAGATGTATGTGTGTGAGTAAATATATTAATGTCTAAACAGGTACAACATATTGATATATATATATATATATATATATATATATATATATATATATATATATATACATATATATATAGGGATATATACATATACATATACACATGCAAATGCCTACATCTATGGATATATATGTCTACATCTACATGTGTAAATATATACAGTAGGTCATGTATATGTCAGCAGATATATACATGTACATGTATAGGTGTACACGAACAGACATCCGGTGATAACAATGAGGATGTAACAAAATCATATATGTTCTCATACAACGTTAATGGCATTGAGAGGCCCCACACAATATACGTCTGGTACAAATAGGTATACTCCCCCCCAGCCATAGCACGTCCCCCCTGTAATACAGTAACAAGTGTTGCAGATCCCATAACCAGGACCGCACACAACATGGCCATCCCTAGGATACATATACACAGACAGATATATGCAGCTACAGGTATATATATATATATATATATATATATATATATATATATATATATATATATTTATATACATATATATGGATATATATGTAAGTACACATACATACACACACAGAGATATGTACAGTACGATACATATGTAGTACATGCACACAACTTGAGCAGCCAGTATTCCTACAGTCACCATCTTACCAACTGGAGACTGTATGAGCCACCCATAGGAATGACATTCCTAGTCTGCAACACATACCCACAGAGATATCAAAGGGTATAACACAACACACAGGTGACCATAAATGATTGTAACAGCTATATTTGTGTACTATGACAGTTGTATATGCCATGTCATATAGCTGTTTACACACTGACATCCATATGAACAGTGTAATGCAACTGTGAAACAGTTATACTGAGACAGTAGTCTGGTAAGGTTGACACATGTTTCTGTCCAGGCCGAGGCCTTCTTGTAGCACAATAGTAATGACAGACTGGCCCACAGCATACCAGACAATCAACAGTGTGTAATGCAGATGTATAGGTCAGCAGCCTCTATCTACACTCTGTACACAATCCCTAGGGGGTACAGACCCCAGTTGACACAATGGGGTGTATCTGTTACATAACAAGGCATAACTGACACCATCACAATCACACAGATAAACAGAACAGTCCATATGGCAGGTGGCAGTAGGCCTGCATTTACCCACGGTGGACTGTATGGTAATGTACATCCAGATAACTTAAGGTAGCTTACCCCAGATACCCACACATGTTGTTACAGCCTAGATTAGTCATGGTGCACCCCCCCCTACACTCACTACTACTGGGCCATATACCACGGTTACGTACACTGCCCTCTGCAGTGCATTAGGGCACACATGTATTGTGTAAGTGGAGCCCACACATATATGGCCCCAACCCCCCAGTATGTATGGGGGACATGACAGCAGTGGAGGGATGGCAGGAATAACAGCATGACATTCACACAGTACACTACATAACAAACCCTGACAGTATGTCACCTGTGCTAAGCCAGGGATGTAGGTCAAGGACAGAGTCTGGAACACAGGCACATATGTGTACAACTGCTGTCATACAGTAAGCAAGTTATGTAAATGTGTACATATCTGTATGGATATATGTAGAATGATATGTACATATATGAACAACCAAATAAGCAGGCTGTGTAGATAAATCAGTGCTCCAGCAAATAAACAATGAGTATAAAAAAGGTGCTCACTATTGTATCTTCTCTTATTAAAGCAGCATTAAACAGCCATGGTTTGGTGCTCTTACCTTTTTTATACTCATATGTACATATATGTTTGCCATATGTCCTGCACATGGGGTTTAGCCCTACCTCAGCCCCAATAGTCCCTACCTCTCAGTGCAAGGGGATGTCATGTATGTATTGCAGGTATATTTGTAGACTATTGCTACTGTAATAGGGAGTGTCTTCACAGACATGGTGTGTGTGGGAGGCCACGTCTGCTGTGGACATGTGCACCATTGACTACTGATAGACATCCTAAGGTCAATGTAATACAGTACCACTGGTAGCACAGTAACGCCCCTGTGGACTACAGCTGCGATATGCCCAATATATGTGGACAGTCTGACACACGCTGCCCAGTCCAGGGGTAAACACAGAATCCCTTCATGCAAGACATGTGGACCAGGCCTGTCAATGTGGGTGTTAACAGCCATGTAGATGAGTATCACATGTAAATACTGGTATACATTTGCTCCCATAGATTATACATTCATACACCCCTGTCTGTCCTGACACATAATAATCGCTGGTGCGGAGGTGCCATGGCCACATACTACCCACTAGTTAGTGACATACATCTGAACAGCATCCCACTGCTTTGTCTGACATATATGACTGTCATGGTGGCCCGGCAGAAGTACATCTGGCAAATATTATCTGGACATGTCATCTCACTGGATAAGTAGTCATGTGCTAGGCATGTAACAAAGCACAGTGCTAGCTACAGGCAGACTGATTGCACACTGGGCTACATCTCCCATGTGGGGATACACATGTACCTGCATAGATAGCAGGCTTTACAGGCATGTCACATCACAGAGTAACAGACACCTGTGTGAAAGTGCATAACCACAACCAATGTGAACACAGCCACATATGGTAAGCTAGCGTACTATTACAGTATATGGACTATCTGACCTACACCATCCTCATATGAGCCACTCATTCAACACCCCTACATAAACTTGGCTGCTAGACAGTGTGGTCCGATGCCTGTCTGTGGTATGGGACATGTGTGTGTTCGCCCCTACAAACATGTAAGCTGTTAGGGTGACATACAGTGAAGCAGCATGTAACATCAGATAGGACAGGACCTGGAACAATGACATCTACAATAGTGTCTACACAGGTCAAGGTACATATTCACTATACACACACTGTTGACAATTACCAGAGTTACACATAGCCTCATAATGGCCAGGCTATGTCCTCAATTGTAACCCCTACTATACATAACATGTGTAGCAGTCTGATATCTCACTGGCTTATTATCAGATATGCTATCAATGACTATGGAGTACAGAACATATGCACCCCCTACTGCATGACGTATGTACAAAGGTTGACAGAGTTGTGGCTGGAGGCACAAACACAGGGCCAATATTTATTAACATGTCGCTGTTATACCCTCATACATATACTGTCATAACAGGGTTTGTTGCACAATATGTCCTATGAGGGATGTGACGTCGGTAACTCTCCCGCCTGTCACCATCTACTGCCTTCTATCCTCACACTACCTTCTGCATTCCACAGATAGGTGCACCGTAGCTGACACATGAAACCAAAGGCACAACACTGTCCAGTCTGTGGATGACCCTGCGGATGAGTACCCCTCATATACATGGGACCGACATGGCAAGTATTGCGACATGTACGACAGGCATATCCAGACAAACACTGTTAAACCAACTGTACTCCACATGCAGTATAGCAGCACTTACAGTCTGTAGTCAGATCAGGCACATCCCCCTCCAGTTTTTTGCCCTCTTTCCACAGTGTATGTTGATAGAGGTAAATCCCCAATCCATCTGAGATGCTGTTTTCCAAACAACAGATCGAGTTCCTGCTCACAGTGACTGTAAAGGGCCAACACCACCATGCTGTTCCTAGGTATTGGAGTGTGTTTCCATGCAATTGGCTATGGGCCTGTTACCACAGCCATTCCACATGCAATCATCTAGGGGAGGGCTGCAATTTGTGCAAAGGCCATCAGCTGATCATGAGCATCACTTACATTACACATGCTGCTGCCTAAGCATAGCAGGTGTGGGTCTCCAAATCCACCGGAGAGGGAGTGGGGGAGGTAGACAGAGGCAAATACATGTCGGGGAGAGGTGGTGGAGTAAAACAGAGCATGTTTGTGTCACACACCTACCAGCACAGGGTATCATACCCCCAACAATTATGTAGTGCAATCACAGTTTGATGCATGCACTTATTGGTTGCACCACATGGGTTACCTGCTGTGGAGCACTCAGAGCATATTTGTGATGATGAGTGACATCTGCAACAGGGATACGATAGATAAATGGTAGGTGACATACACGTGCCTGTCTGCACAGCTGCCAGCATCAACACAGGCACACTCACACAGGGATGCACACACATTGACACACTTGGCAGGGCCAGGAGTGCAACTCATCACTAATGTGATTACCACAACACATTGATGTGCAGGTATCACATGCACCACACGGGTCATACGGAGGTCGTATGGACATAGAGTATGATGAGGTGTCAGACATCAAACAGCATGCTTCCGTCTGCCCTGGGGGTTGTAGTCAGTGTGGATGTGGTCAGATGCACCATACAACACACACACAGACACACAGGGTGCCAGTCCTGACATGCATGGGTGCATGTCTGCACGGGTGTGTGGTGGTCAACTGTGCCAGCAGGCTGTACAAGGGTAGGGGATGGGTATACCTTGGCATCAGGCCACATGACGATGGTCTGCATTGTGCCTCAGGCCTGTGGTTTCTGCATCTGCCCACACAGGTGGGTATTACATCTGCCATCTAGTCACCTGTGTGACTATTGTGTGTGGCCAATGCTGTGCATCACTTGCCATGTATATGTTCCTTACACCATGACATGGATGGTGTCTGGGATGTGCACACCTCCCACATGGATGAACAGTGACATGTGGAACTGTACCTGGGGTGTCTGGCCCATGTTGTGAACACAGATTATCATTGGATGTGCCAGTTTTGCTCACTTGTGGCAGGAACTGGTAATGGGCAGCAGGTTTACCCTGCACCTACAATGACAGCATGCTAACAGCATTCCCTGATGTCAGTGTCATCTGTCCATACAGCGCATGTTATCAGGCATGGTATGTCCATTGGGACTTGCATGTGAAGGCAACACGGGTGCTGCAGGTGTCCATTTGGGAACATGGTGGAGGTGCACTGTCTGCATGTATGTGCATATTGGGCAGATGGCCAGGGTGACATGCCCTCTGTAGCCCATTGCTATCACTGCAGAGTTACTAGCAGTGGCCAATATGCAGTATACTACCTACATATTGGCTGTTGCCTAGGCATGTGTGTGTGCTCTGGGTAATAGTGGGGTTGCTAACTGTGATTGGCTGGCCTTGATGTCACATGTCTGGGTATGGCTTTGCACACCTGCCTCTCAGCTAATTTACATCTGGTATCCCTGTATGGTTGACATGGTGATATATAGTAGGGCCACCATAAAATAACTGAGCAAAACTCCCTCCACATTGGCCACAGGTGTCACACACTCACAGTCACCTCTACATAGGATGCATGTTACACACACACACCTGTCATGTCTAGGAGTAAAACCCCTACCTAACTACTTTACCACACTACAGCAGTATGCAGTTACAGGATGCACTACGGAGATTGCTGGGTGTGACATTCCCAGGGGTGTATTTCTAGGTGAGTGACATCAGCAGGCTTGCCAAAGGTGAGTACATGAATTGTACAGAGTGTGAGTAGCCTAAAAAGCATTGCTTTCTACTCGATCAGACACACAGTTCCACACACAAACAAACAGTTGCCAGGTCTGGGGCTAGAACACCTACCTAACTCTATTATCACATTACAGCAGTATGCAGTTACAGGATGCACCCCAGAGATTACTGGGTTATAACTTTCCCAGAGGTGTATTTCTAGGTGAGTGACTTCAGCAGCCCTGCCAATGTTGAGTATATGTATTGTACAGAGTGTGAGTAGCCAATTACTTTATCACACTACAGCAGTACGCAGTTACAGGACATGCTACAGTGATTACTGGGCTCTGATTTTCCCAGAGGTGTATTTCTAGGTGAGTGACAGCAGCCCTGCCAAAGTTGAGTATATGAACTGTACGGAGTGTGAGTAGCCTAAAAAGCATTGCTCTCTACTCACACACATACACACACACACACACACACACACACACACACACACACACACACACACACACACACACTTGTCAGGTTTGGGGTTGGAACACCTATCTAACTACTTTATCACACTACAGCAGTACGCAGTTACAGGACGTGCTACGGAGATTACTGAGCTCTGACTTTCCCAGAGGTGCATTTCTAGGTGAGTGACATCAGCAGCCCTGCCAAGGTTGAGTTTATGAACTGTACGGAGTGTGAGTAGCCTAAAAAGCATTGCTGTCTATACAGTCACACACACACAAACAGTTGCCAGCTCTGGGTTTGGAACACCTAATGTTAAGTTGTCCATCTCACCTTCGTACTTGCTGTTTGGGTTCAGAGCCGATCCTCGGCTCCGACTCGACCATCTTCTATAGCTTGAGAGCTGTTTACTGGCTTGAGGCTACCCCTTATCCCAAAATGCCCAGCGTTAGCTACCCAGATCTTGTTTGCCACTTCAGCTGCGAGGTTGCTTCATTACTGGCTCAGGCTTAGTATTGTTTTGTATTACATATTTTTGCTGTTATTGTAAAATTTTAATTGTAAAAGTGTTATTAACCTTAGTCTCTTAGTACTTATACCCTTTATCACCTTATATTGTGTGTGTGTGTGCTTTGTTGGCAGGCCTCTTTTCCCTTGAACTCATTTTAACTTAGAGAGTTCTCTTCCCCCTCTATTAGGTTAGCCATTTAAGTTGTAATAATTATCATAACTTTTTTCTTATTGTTATTGTGGTTCTTTAGCTTGTTGTTGTTAGGAATATGTCTTAAGATACCAAGGTATCTGGCTTCAAAAAGTGTGACTCATGCTGTCAGAAAATGTCTCTGACAGATGGGCACACTAGTTGTGTATATTGTTTGGGTGCTGTTCACTTGCAGGACTCCTGTTCTATATGTCATGCTTTTAGTCCAAAGGTCCTGCAGGAGCGCAAAAACAAATGAATCCTTCGGGATTATTGAAGCCTCAGGATTCTCCGACTAAAAGTACTCAGCCAGTAAAATCCCCTAAGTCCGTCAAGCCGTCTGCTCCACCTTCGGAGCCAACTCCTTTACTTGATCAACCAAGTATGTCGGTGCCGGCTGGCACCAACAAGGCAACTCCTCCATCAGCTCCATCTGCTATTTCGGAGCCATCTTGGAGCCATAAGAGACTGAGATCTCCGTCCTTGGAGCCCATCCACTCGGCACCTCAGGCACCCTTGTTACAGAGTGAAGGTAGCCATCATTCTTCCCACTCCTCTCGATCCTCTAGATTATTGGATCATGATGTGGAGAGAGTAGTAAGTAGGTTGCTTAAGTCACAGGGCCTGGCAAAATTACTGTCCAGCCCACCTCAGCAGGTATCGGCTCCAACCGCCTCTATTTCTGTTCCTCCTCCGACTACATTTAGCTCGGAGCCGGAGACCATGGATCTGATGGTAGTAGAACCATCAGTGCCGATCATCATCTCTCCTTCGGTTCCGACATCGGCTCCAATTACCTCGATTGTACCTATCGAGGGATCTGGGTGCTGGGGCTCTCTCATTGGCTCCGAGGGAGGAGTGGCATCGGACCCTTGTCCGACCCCGTTCTCCCCCTTGGAGCTTCAGCGCAGGTGAGCTCGGCTCCAACATCAGCCTCGGAGCCATCACCCTCGATGTGGAGAAGGATTCCTGTCTCTTCGGAGCCGGAGCTTTCTCTGCCTAGATGTCGGGACGCCTTCGAGGTCATGTGGAGTGTGCTGTCTCCCGAAACAGCTCTACTGCCAGCTCCATCGGCTCCGCCCCCGTGTTGTTTGTTCCAACCTCTACTCCTCCTCCAGACCCCAAGCATAGGGAACCTATGCCCCAGGACACCCCATTGGGTGATCCCTCTTCTTCCGAAGCCTCCCGTGATCACTCAGAAGAGCCTGTCCAGAAGAAGAAGTGCAAGAGGAAGCACATAGACTCCCCTGAGTCTGTCACCTCAGATACAGACATGGATGAATCGGAAGGGTCCACAAGGTCCCCCTCTGAAGATGTTTCATTTTCGGACATCCTTGAAATGCTTAGATAGAGGGGGGACTGGACTTCCCTAGCCCCTACCGAGGATGAGTCTGTATACCTGGACACATTCAGTTCCCAACCTTCTAACCTCCTGGTTATCTCCTCCTTTCGATCCACTCATGTATGTAATGGCTCAAAAGGCTTGGTCAGCTCCACATTCTGTGGAACCTACTCCGAGGAGACCAAACAAATTTATTACAGCCCCCAGGACAAACAATTCCTCTCCAAAGGTGTGCCCGTTGATGCCATGGTGGTAGCAGCAGCCACCAAGAAAGAGTTAGCAGAAACCTCTTCATCTGTTCATCCTCCAAACAAAGAGTCTTGGACAATGGACAGATATGGAAAGCGAATGTTTGCTTCAGCGACCTTTTCAATTAGGTCCCTGAACTATCTATGCCATTTTACACGTCTTCAACGGGATCTCCTGAAAGAGCTTGGAGATACCCTTCAAGATCCTACAGCTGAGGGAGTACCAGCCAAATTAGCTTCTCAGCTTGCGACTCTTAATTCCATAGTCAACTCCTCCATGAGGCTGATTTCCTATGCAGCCGGTGGAGCAAGCAGAGCCACAGGGACAGGTGTGGCTATCAGGAGACAGGCTTGGATGCAGCTGTGGCAGTTTGCGGAACCCTTTCGCGTGTCCTTCACCAATACTCCCTTTGATGGCTCCTTTCTCTTTGGGCCTCAGGTGAAAGACACATTGACCAGATGTGAGCAGGAAGGCAAGACTCTCTCTGCCATGGGAGTCTGTTTTTCCACCCCTTCCAGACCTTATCCCAAGGGTCAGAAGATCAGAAAGATATGGTTCTGAAAATCCCAGGGACCCTTGCCTGACACACGTGGTGATTTTTCCCCCAGGGGCAGAGGGGAAAACAACAATAACAGACGCTGCCCTTGTAGCAGATGGGGACCGCAAAACCAAGGTGACAGAGAAACCTTCTCTGCCAAGCCCTTCCAGCATCCCTGAAGGGTTGCCCGACTGCTCACCTCTGGAGGCAGCCGGGGGAAAACTTTTGCTGTACCCAAAAGCCTGGCAAAATATAACAAGAGACAGATGGGTACTATCCATTATATCCGGAGGTTACAAAATTCCCTTCCATCAATCCCCCATAGAATCAAAAAAGTCCATCCCAGATGTGCTACCCAATCTAAGGGATCAAGCAGTCACAGAAGTTTCAAGACTGCTAGAAAAAAAAGCCATTCAAGAAGTCCCCGCAGACCAACTAGGATCCGGAACTTACTCAAGATTCTTTTTAGTACCAAAAAAGACAGGGGACTGGAGACCAATACTGGATCTCAGCAGATTGAACAAATCTGTACAAAAAGAAAAGTTCCGGATGATGACACTGCAGTCCATTTTCCCTTTTCTGGGTCAGGACAATTGGATGTGCTCTATAGATCTTCAGGATGCATACCACCATATCAAGATGGACAGATGCTCCAGGAGATTTCTTCACTTCCGGGTAGGGGCCAGTTATTACGAGTTCAGAGCTCTGCCCTTTGGTCTCACCTCAGCCCCCAGGGTGTTCACCAAGTGTATGGCAGTAGTCACGGCTCACCTGAGGCATCAAGGATTCCAGGTGTTTCCCTATCTAGACGACTGGCTCCTGACTGCTACCACCAGGCATCAACTCTTAGAGGCACGGGATTATACAATCACATCATGCACTCAACTAGGCATTACAGTAAATTTCAAAAAATCTGCCTTGTTGCCCTGTCAGTCTGTCACATACATAGGAGCAGAACTAAACACAAAAGAAATGTTTGCAAGATTACCACAGGAAAGAGTTTCCACTATTCATCAACAAGTGTTAATTCTAATGCAGAGCAAAAGGGTTCAAGTCAGATATGTCCTCCCAAGCTCTAGGCTCCATGGCAGCTGCCATTCTTCTTGTCCCATTAACGTGTTTCCACATGATAATCCTTCAGTGGCTTCTTTTCATGCAGTGGTCTTTCCAGGAGCTACCCATGTCTCACATGATCCTGATCACAGAAACATGCAAAAGGCATCTTTCTAGCTAGATGGTCTCCCCACTAGTGATTCAGGGCAGACCTTTCATAAAACCCCCTCCGGTAGCCACAGTGACCATGGACACCTCCCTGATAGGGTGTGGGGGGGGGCATTATCTAGGCAGGACAGTCCAAGGCACTTGGCAACCTCGCAAGTACCATCTGCATACCAATGTCCTAGAAATGAGACCAGTGCTCCTAGCGTTGCAAACCCTTCAAGACTCTCTTCCTTCCGGGACCATTGCAATCCAAACGGACAACATGTCAGTGGTGTGGTACATCAACAAACAGGGCGGGACCAGGTCTTAACCCCTTGTGTTGAGAAGCAACCCAGAAGCACTCAGACTGTGGCAATGGGCAATTTCCTCCCAACGTATTCTGATGGCAAAGCACATCCCTGGGAAATCCAGCGTCATAGCGGACAGGCTCAGCAGAGCTATCCTCATGCCTCACGAGTGGTCTCTGAATCAGGAAGTTGCGGATCTTATCTTCCGCAAATGGGGACAGCCTTGCTGCAATCTATTTGCCACTCCTCTCAACAACAAATGCAGCAGCTACTTCTCCCTACTTCCTCTTCCAGGTCATATACCCAGAGATGCTCTAGTCCACGATTGGCCTCAGGGACTCCTTTACGCTTTTCCCCCTTTTCCCCTAATACCAAGACTCATACAGAAAGCAAAATCGTTGGGTTGCAAAATGATCCTCATTGCCCCATACTGGCCTCGACAGATATGGTTCCCATTCCTGCACCTCCACCTTCTGGATCAACCGTGGATTCTGGACCCGGTTCCAGATCTTCTGATTCATCAGTAAGGCGGGTTGCACCAATCCCTTCAAACTCTCCAGCTCGCAGCTTGGTTACTCCACTTCCAACCTTAGCCAGGCTTTCCAGTATCTCCCCAGCAGTCTGTCATATTATTGTTTCCTCACATAAGTCTACTATGAGGAAAACGTATGCTAATAAATGGAAACGGTTTTCTTACTGGTCAGAATCTAGAAATTTGGATCCTTTCTCAGCCCCAGTCCATGAAATTCTTGAATTTCTAGCACAACTTTTTCAGTCTGGTGCGGCTTCCGCTACCATTAGAGTACAGCTAGCTGCCATTTCTAATTTTCATATCAGTATGTTTAATTCTAGCATAATGTCTCATAAGCTCTGCAAGGCCTTTATGAGAGGAACATCTCTTCTTAGACCCCCAGTTAGAGATCTTCCTCCTCCTTGGGATCTCAGTTTAGTTTTAGATTCCTTAATTTTGCCTCTCTTTGAACCGGCAGCATCATGTTCCTTAAAATTTATTTCTTGGAAGACACTTTTTCTGGTTGCTATCACTTCAGCTAGACATGTCTCAGAACTTCAAGCACTATGTGTTCGTCCTCCTTACCTGGTTTTTCACAAGAACAGAGTTTCTCTGAGGACCAATCCATCCTTTATTCCTAAAGTCTGCTCAGAGAACAATTTAAATCAATCCATAGATCTCCCAGTTTTCTTTCCCAATCACAGCAAAAAGGCAGAATACAAGCTCCACCAATTGGATGTGCACGGACAATTGTGTTTTTACCTCCATAGAACTAAAGAATTAAGAAAGTCAGGCCAGTTATTTCTTTCTTATGCTTTCAGCAAACAAGGCCTTCCAGTTTTTAAGGTGACCTTATCCAGATGGTTATCTGATACTATTGCCTTTATTTATAAGTTACGAAATAAAGAGCTACCAGCTAAGCCAAAAGGTCATTCTACTAGAGCATTAGCCACCTCTGTAGCCTTTCAGTCTAGGTTGCCCATAGACTCAATCTGTGCAGCTGCCACTTGGGAAAACCCTCATACTTTTATCTCTCATTACAAAGTGGATATGGTCTCCCGGAGCAGAGCTTCCTTTGGTTCTACTGTTCTGAAGAGTCTGTTTCAATGAGCCACCCGGGATTTTAGGTGCTAGGGATACTGTCCCAAACAGCAAGAATGAAGGTGAGATGGACAACTTAACATAAAGAAGTTATGTACCTACCATAACGTTCCATGTTAGTTGTCTTCATCTCGCCTTCCTTCTTGCGTCCCTCCCTCCTTCCCCCTTCCTAGAGGATTGAGAGGGAGTTCCTTTTGTTTTCACTGGCTGAGTATCTTTTATTACTTCACATGCCAGGTAATTTATGACTATTTCTTTGTTTAGGTGTATTGGACAACCAGTTTTTAGGTAACTGGTTACTCTACTTATGTCTACTGTGCGCTATCACAAACGAGATCTGGGTAGCTAACGCTGGGCATTCTGGGATAAGGGGTAGCCTCGAGCCAGTAAACAGCTCTTTAGCTATAGAAGATGGCCAAGTCAGAGCCGAGGATCAGCTCTGAACCCAAACAGCAAGAAGGAAGGCGAGATGAAGACAACTAACATGGAACGTTATGGTAGGTACATAATTTCTTTTTTAACTACTTTATCACACTACAGCAGTGCACAGTTATAGGACGCGCTACAGAGATTACTGGGCTATGACTTTTCCAGAGGTGTATTTCTAGGTGAGTGACATCAGCAGCCCTGCCAAAGTTGAGTATATGAATTGTACGGAGTGTGAGTAGCCTAAAAAGCATTGCTGTCTACTCAGTCAGACACACATACAAACACAGAGTTGCCAGGTCTGGGGTTAGAACACCTATCTAATTACTTTATCACACTACAGCAATATGCAGTTACAGGACGCGCTACTGAGATTACTGGACTCTGTCTTTCCCAGAGGTGTATTCCAAGGTGAGTAACATCAGCGGCCTTGCCAAAGTTCAGTATATGAATTGTACGGGGCTTGAGTATCCTAAAAAGCATTGCTCTCTACACAGTCAGAGACAGACACACACACACACACAAACACACTCATACAGTTGCCAAGTGTGGGGTTTGGACTACTACCTAAATGGTTTATCACTACAGCAGTACGCAGTTATGGGACGCGCCATGGTGATTCCTGAGCTACAGCTCTCACAAAGGTGTATTTCAAATTGGATTACCTCAGCAGGCTTGTCATACTACTACTATGGGGTGGGCAGTGTGTGCATGGGCCATAACCCATTCATGTAGGGGTTGACATGCCACATGCGGGCACACACGGGGTCATATGTCACAGGTACGTGTATACAGCTACTAGATGACTACTTCCTTGTACAGTCATGTTGCACAGCTGGCACGAGCACCACATAGTCTGTCATGCTGACAGATGCTGATGGCTAGTATCTGCAGTGAGTCCATCTGCACCTCATGTGGTTGTGGGCCTTTGGCTGTGTGCTGGGTGGGACAGTCCCGGATGGATCCTTGTTACGGTGACCCTCTTCCACACATCTATGTCCATCTACCTTTGGCTTATTATAGTCTGGTATCCTTACATATATGTCTGTATTCCTATCCACTGTGTGTGCAAGGCAGGAGTGGTGCATACTGACATGTGTCTGCACTAAGAACTGCAGCTGCCAGATATGTCTGGTCCACTGGCATTTGCAGACATGGCCTTCATGTGTTTAAGTGTGTGAGCATGCCCAGTATGACCTTTCAGTATGTTGTTGACTGACATTGTCTTCATTCCTCTAAGTGTGTGAGCATGTCCAGTATGGCCATCTATATTGCATGTGTGAAGCATGTCCAAGTTGTTTGTACTGCGGTGCTGACCTTTGTGTTGTACACTGACAGGTAGCATGCTGTGTCTGCAGGGTTTCCATCGGTCATTTGGCTTGTACTGTTGCTACATTTCTGCATAGCGGGGGGACGACACCTGACTGTTTCTACATTTCTGCACAGGAGTGGGGGGCACACCTGACTGTTACTATTAGTGTACGTAGGATGGGAGGGCACACCTGATACTTCTACACATTTGCTAGGACCATACTGGTATGTCAGGTACTCCATTTCAGTCTGTAGTCGTGCCTATCGTGCTGGCTAGAGGCATACCAGTGTACTACAGATCCTGGCTTTCACTGCCTACATAATTGGTTTCAGACTTCCTAGCCTTCACATCTTCCATCCCACTGCCTGGCCTGCTGTAGTCTGTCTGTGTAGGCCTGGGGGTGGGGGGTTACACATAGGACTCATTCAGAGGCCATAGTGCAGCATTTGTTTGTGTTATCTACACCTGTCCTGCTGACTTTAACAGTTGTTGTGTATGTGTCCCTCCCAACTGGCATGTGTGAGTCACTTACCTTGTGGGTGTCCCATTATTGAGGGTGGTGCTGCAGGGCTGCCTATGTTGGGTGCACAGAGTACACGCCCTATACATGGTTGAGCACAGGTAGTGTCATGTTTGGCGTCCCCTTTACTGTATGTGCGAGTCAGAGAGAGGTGACATTCCCTGGGTCCCTACTGTGTCAGTGCATGTGCTATACATTGCCTCTTTGCCAGGGCCAGGGCATACTGGGCACGCCTCCTTCTGCCTACTGGGGCAGGCTCAGGTTGTTCCTCCTCTGAGTCACTCTGTGCCTGTGCAGGCCTTGGCAATGGTGGGGGGCTGTGTGGCCCTGCCCCATGCTGTTTCTGCTGCAGCTGTTTCCACAGGATCATATTGTGTAGCATGGCACATACAAGGACAATTTGGGTACATGTAGTTGGTGATTACTGCAGATGTTAAGTTGTCTATCTCGCCTTCATTCTTGCTGGATCACTCTAAAAGCTCGAGAGTTGGTTCCACCAGGCTCCCCTTATATCCCACAATGCTAGAGTTACCTCAGATCGGTTGGTTTTCTACGGTTCTTGGTAAGTGACTTTTTCTTGTGTAATTTAGTCTATTAAAACCCCTTTAACTTTAATATTTTACTTATTTCCCTTAGTTTAGAGAAATTTTTATCCCCTTCTAAAAATTGTTTTTCCCTCAAGAACTTTAGGTTCTTCCTTGGGCCTATTGGCCTTTTTCTCTTTCCCTAGGGAGTGTGTGTGTGTTATTTTTATTTTAAAAACCTAGTTAGTGTTTTTATTATAATTTAAACTTGACAGGGTGTAATTAGTGTGTTTGTGTGTGTGTTTGATTACACCTTTTTCAAGAAGTGTGATGCGTGCTGTCAGAAAATGTCTCTGACAGACCTGCAGGACTCCTGTGCTGTGTGCCATGGCTTCAGCCCCAGGGTCCTGCAGGAAAGAAAAAAAATTGATATTCTTACACAAGCCAGAGGATTCCCTTTCTGTTTCTACTGGGGCTGGAGCCGATGAGTCTCAGTCCACAGTTTGGTTCCTCGGCAAGAGGTCCAGGTCACCATCTCTTGGCTAGGATCTCCCTGCTGTCTGAACGAGCCAAGATGCTGTCGGATCATGACCTTCAGAGGGTAGTCTTAAGTCCTTCTTAAGAGGCACTGGCCCAGATGCTTCTCATCAGTCGATGCCTGCTCCATCAATATATTCCTCCTACTCTCTTGAGCTCGGAGCCGGGTCGCGCCGGAACCGAGACTGTGATAGCCCCCTCTCCACCTCTGGCTCTGGTCATGCGGGTGTGTTAGAGCCTGGCTCTACTCCACAGCTTCCCTTTACAGTGCCTCAGGTTTCATCCCGACCGCAGAGAGCCAGCTCCTCAGGAATTTCTGTGGATGCTATGGTGGTAGCTGCTGCCACTAAGAAGGAGCTAGCTGATCCTTCAGTAAGATAAGATGAACATGCTGAACCTCACTGCTTGGTTCCTCCAGTTCCAACGATCCTTTCACTGCTTCCATCCAATTAGTCCTTGATTTTCCTTTTCCCCGAACCTGCAGTCTCCTGTTCTTTTAAAATCATGGAATGGAAGACTTTTTCTGGCCTATTAAGCATCAGCTAGAAGAGTTTCAGAGCTTCAAGCACTCAGCTGTCTCATAAGGACAGAGTATCCTTTGCCTAAGGTGGTCTCATGTCAAATCTAAATCAAAGCATTGATCTACCTGTCTTTTTCCAGAATACTCCAATAGGTCTGAACAAAAATTACACTGCCTGGATGTTCACCAGTTTCAAAGGTATCATTATCCAGATGGCTAACATCTTTGATTTCAGGCCCATTCCACCAGAGCTTTTGCCTATTGACACCATTCCTTCCCCTGGCCTTAAGACATATGCTGTTGTGCATATTGTTATACTGTTAGGTGGAACCAAACTCGAGCTTTTAGGTAAGAACATAACTTCTATTTCTTGTTCGGGTGTGTGCGCATTTCTGATGGGTGTCATCAGCCATGGCTCCAGTACGTATCCAGCATCCCCCACTAGGTGACCGTGTGGGATGTTCCCATTGACAAATCTGTGGTATAGCTGCATCAGATGCCAGATGTGGGAATCATGGTAACTTCCAGAGCAGCCAGCACACACATTCATTATTATGCCCTGGGCATCGCACACGACCTGGCAGTTGATGGAGGGGAAGCCCTTGTGGTTGATGTAGACCCTACCCCGCTCACCAGGTGGTAGTTTGATGCATATGTGCGTGCAGTCTGTTGCACCCACTACCTCAGGGTATTCTGCTATTTGATGGAAAAGACGCATATTGCTGGCCAACGCCTCATGGGTGATGGGGAGGTATATGTGTTCACTGACATGTGCTGACATGGCATCCAGAAATCGGTGGAGCACCCTGGATGCTGATGCCTGTGATATCTCCATCATATCCCCAGTTGTCCTTTGGAAGGTACCTGTAGCTAATATATGTAGGCCTACACATACCTTGTTATCCACTGGGATGGGTTCCCCTCTTTTAGTTCTGTGTGTGAGGCGTGGCTGGCACAGCTCAACAATCTGCTGTAGGAGGTCCATGTCCACCCTATAGCGCTCCACTATCTCCAGCTCATGTAGCCCTTGGTAGGTTACCCTGGGTCTGTACACTCTTCTCCATCTCCTCACTGTGGGTTGCTCGGCAGCATTCTGATCCCCACCACCCTCAGCCTCTTGCACATGCTGGTTTATGATAGCAAAAGCAGCCCCTAGCATTATTTCTCTTGCTTTTGTTTTCTAAAATTTCCCTGTTTATATACATCAGTGGTGCAGTTATTGGGAATAACAAGGGGGAAAGGTGTTTGCATAGTTTATAGTGGTGCACTGGGCTGGGCTGGGCTGGACTGCTGCCTGTGTGATTGGCTGTGTCTGATGCATTTCACCTGTCAGCTCAGCTAGTTCTCCTTGATTACCTTCCTACTGCTGTTTTCCCTTCCCATTGCCTCCCTGTTTGAGCCTGTGTGCGCGCTGCACAAACAGTGCTCAAATGTGCACAAAGCTGCTATTTCCTGGTTTAACTTCCTTTTTCTTCCTGTGAAACCCAGTGCGCAGCACGCACACCCGCTTACACTTTGTCAGGAGTGCTAGGCAGCTTGGACACACCTCTAGCTTAGCTGTGCTAAGCTAGGAGCAGTCCCGAGCCACAGGGCTCCAATCCACTTACGGTATTCCTGACACCCCCCCCCCATGATGTCACCCATCTCCTAGTCTTGCACCCAGCTATTTCTACTCTTACACTCCTGGGACCTTCCTCACATCCTGGGGAAATCTGGGATTCACTATCCTTCCCCTCATTTGCATAGGATTGCCCTCTAATGCATAGTTACATGTCCCACACTGAGCCTCCACCCTTAGCAGCCATTACTCACTGGCCAGATTGTCTTATGCCTGCCATTGACTTGCATGGCTGAATACTGCTTTTAGTTAGACTGCTTATTTTAGGCTTGTTTTATTATTTTCCCCCTATCCCGTTTACGCGCCACTGCCCTATGCTTAAACAGGCAAGATCGGCAACAAAAAAATAAAAGTTGTTTTTTTTTACTTTTCACACATTTTGCAATGCCAATGGCCTTCTACTTGGCCATTGGCATGCTTCATCAATGATATGCAGCCTTTATTTGGTGCTTCATAGCTCAGTTTTGTAGTTTGAAGAAACATACTCAGTTACTCACCAAGTACATTTCTGCAGACTGCACTCGTCCTGCACTGACAGCTGCCTGCTTCCTGGATCACAAATTACCCTCATTTGCATGGTTTTCACCTGCAAATGAGGGTAATTTGCATACAGGGGCTCGGTCCGTGCAGGATTAGCCTAAGAACTCACGTGCACGTCCCGGGAGCTCATTCCTGGATCGCATGTCAGCCATATTGCCGAAAATAGCTCTTAAACTATTCCTGCATGCTATATCGGGCTTTGTAAATCCGGGGGTAAGTTTCTATTTAAGAGGAGAGGTTGAATGTGATTAGGTTTTGGAAGTGCCACAGAGAATGAAGATATCTCATATACATGTGTTACAGGAATGCCCAAGACCAAAGTGGATCTGGAAGGAAGTGTTTAGATAGTGATCAGTACTTCTAGACAAATAATTAAACAGTGGGTATATACTGGCACTGTTTGATATGTTGCCAAATAGGGTAAAACAAAGTAGAGAAATGATGATGATTATTAAAAAAATTCAGGAAAATGTCAAACAATTTATCTGGAATTCTTTTATTTCCTTGTAGTCTTGTTATTAGCTGCCTAGGACACATTTAGCTTCACTTATCAGGATGTCTGGTTCTAGATCAGGGAACATACCATTGTGTATATTAGTGGCATGAGTCCTTCTTATATAATTCTTCTGTGTATCCCTTCCGTCAATATCTCTCAATGTGCAGACACTGAAAATAGGAATAAAGCCCTTGAAAAATAGGAACATCCAGCTAAAAATGTGGACATCTAATTAGCATAACAATTGAATGCCACATAGCACATAGCTCTTCCCATTTGCAGTAAGAATGTGAGATACTGCTCAGAAACATTTTAAAAACACAGAGTGGAAAAATGATAGAAAAATATAGGCATATTATCAGAGAGACAGTGTAAAATGTATACACTTTAACTGTATTGCAAAATTCTAACACACAAGGTAATTTATTTTTACTTTAGAAAAAGGAATTGTAACATCTGTGCCCTCTTTCTTTAAATTGTATTGCTCAGGCTCTGGATTGCATTGCATAAGTGGAAATTCTTTAAGATTCCAAGAGCAGGATAAGCTATTTCTTACATTTATTTCACTGAACTGCACTTCTGAAATACTTATAATTGTGCTATACAGTTGATCTTCTACATTTTGCACTGTTATAAACCTTTTTTATTGTTTCACTGCATTTATGTACTGTTTTATACTGTTCTAACTGTATTTTTAATTGCTAGATACTGTTTCATTACTCTAATTGCATGTTTACTGAATTACTTAACTGTAAACTACTTTTTCATACTGAGAGTTGTATTTTCTGTTTGTGAGTGCTCTATCCAAGCTTTTCTGTGCATTTTTGATTTTTTGAGGTTTCTGTGTTCTACAGCTAGGAACTGTAACAGTGTGCATTACTATAATTGTCTGTTTACAGTTAAAAGCATTCTCTAGAGTCTGCTCCTTGATCTGTTTAAAACTTTCATTTAGTGGCTACAGCTAGGAACTGTAATAGTGTGCATTATTATAATTGCATTTTTATTTAATTACTAAATTGTAAACTGCTTTTTCATACTGAGACTTGTATTTTCTTTTTGTGGGTGTTCTTTCTATGCTTTTAAAGTAAGGTTTCTGTGTTCTGCTCAGGTGGCATAATCTTGATAGAGGCTTGTTGTCTAGGCTGGTAGTTTTGTTTGAGTTTCCTTTGTTTCTGGCAGCCATTTTCTGCTGATTGTCTTCATTATTATTGAGAGTAACAAGGCCTCCTGAACTTCTGTAGTATGAGTGATTGGGTAATAGCAGGGGCTAAGTAGTGATTTGATCTTCCAACTCTTCCATTCTTACTGGTATATAAACCCTGTGTCTTATAAAGGTTGCGCTTGTATTGCTCAGGCTCTGGATTGCATTGCATAAGTGGAAATTCCTTAAGATTCCAAGAGCAGGATAAGTTATTTCTTACACTTATTTCACTGAACTGCACTTCTGAAATGCTTATAATTGTGCTATACAGTTGATCTACTACATTTTGCACTGTTATAAAGCTTTTTTATTGTTTCTCTGCATTTATGTACTGTTTTATAATGTTTTAACTGTATTTTTAATTGCTAGATACTGTTTCATTACTCTAATTGCATGTTTACTGAATTACTTAACTGTAAACTACTTTTTCATACTGAGAGTTGTATTTTCTGTTTGTGAGTGCCGTATCCAAGCTTTTCTGTGCATTTTTGATTTTTTGAGGTTTCTGTGTTCTACAGCTAGGAACTGTAATAATGTGCATTACTATAATTGTCTGTTTACAGTTAAAAGCATTCTCTAGAGTCTACTCCTTGATCTACAAGTTTTATTGTAGCAAGTTCTTTTTCTCTGACGTCTCGGCCGTAGCCTTCAAGTGTGGATCACTCTTTGGTTGTATTTTGCTGCTTTCTGGTGCTTAGTGGTTGCTGTTGTCTGCTCCTTGATCTGTTTAAAACTTTCATTTAGTGGCTACAGCTAAGAACTGTAAATTTTCCCACCCAACCTCCCTAGTGTTGTGTGTTCTTATACTTGGTGGCTTTGCAGTTGCCCGCCCATACTGTATATTTGATCTGTGACACTCCTCCCAGTCTAGTGTCATTAGTTCACTCAATCTAATAGAGAACATTTGTGAAGGCCAACCCACTCAGATTCTTAACGTTGAATTAACTTCTGTTCCAGCTTTCTCCATTTCCACTTTTACTGGAAAAAAAAAATCTAAGCTTGCTTCCCCCCTTTCCTGTGGCAGGTCTTGTACAGATACAGATTTGCTGTATCCAGGACTGTTTGTGAGCTCCTAAGCCCCCCCCCCCCTTAACTGGGGTTAAACTATTCCTGGCGCTATAAAGTCTGTTCTTCAAAATTTCCCTTGCAACTAGCCAGCTTTTTAGTTTTAGCACTCAAATCTGTTTCTTTGAGCTCAGCACTTGTTCAGAACTCATTGTAAGCACTAAATAAGTTACAAAATACTACAGCACTCAACTTTCCTCACTTGTCTAGAGGAAAACAGTTTTTAGTACTTAATAAATAAGCACCTATTCAGGCATGTCTAAAGGTCAGCTCCCCATGTTTTCTCCTGTCTACCTGATGATTCTGGGCATCTTGGGACAATGCAGCAATTGCCTCATGTACACAGACAACCCTCTCCTCCTACCACCCAACACTACGACCTGTGAGAGATGCACTTATATAGATAAAGTGGAAGCAAAGCTCTCTTCACCAAAGACTGGCCTAGACAGCTAAGAGGAGAAGGTAAACACTTGCACCGCACCACACTCATCACATAGTCCCTCAAAACCTACACCACCAAAACACATACACAGAAGCACAAAACACACACAAACATTTGTGGAGGCTCTCAGTACAAATCTGCCCAAACAACAGAGACCTCCAAAGCAGAAATGCAAGCAACGTCCACCCCCCCAACACAACCCAAATGACACATAGCGCACATGCTCAGTGTGTCACTCAACTACAACCCATAAGGCATAACTTACCCAGCACTCTAATCATAGGTCACTCTATACTCAGGCACACTGATGTTCCACTCACCAGGCTAAACAAGGAACAATTTATTGTCAGCTGCCTGTCAGGTGCCAGGATCTGCCACATAACACATGCACTCATGTCAAGCCACAACAAGTACAAATATGACTCTGTCATTGTCCATGTTGGTGTGAATGACCTGAGACATACCTCCCTGGCTACATGAAAAGAGACATGGAGGAGCTCTCCAATCTTGTAGCCCAGGCAGGTATGACCCTAGCCCTGAGTAGCATCCTGCCATTACCCAGAATGATACCACAGTACAAGGACAAAATGACTGACTTTAACAATTGGCTAAGCTTCTGGTGTCATTCTAAGGGAATCCAGTATCTGTATGCCTGGGACAACATGATCGACAGACCACGCTGCTTTGCCAGAGATGGCCTGCACCTGTCACCCTTGGGATTCCGGATACTGGCAAAGTCTCTTGCCACTCCTACAGTGCCTTTTGTGGGCAAGGTTCAAATGACAAATTCACCACCACAACAGGTACAAGCAAGCAAAATCTGAGGGTAATGGTACTCAATTCTAGAAGTATAAACCTCAAAATGCACTCACTCAAGGCACTCCTTAAAATGGAGGACATTGACATCTGTGCAGTGACAGAGACCTGGTTCACAGCTCCAGAGAGCACCCCTGCATTACCAGGCTATAATTCTTACCGCACCTTTCGGCCACCAAACCCGAACCAAAACACTAAAGGTGGAGGCGTGTCCTTATTCATTAAGGATATCCACACCTCCAAGCTAGTTCCTCAGCATAATGCATCCAGGATTATCCAAGTTCAACTAACTCTGGGCAAAAACCGCAATCCAGACTGTAGCTTGCTACAGACACCCCCACCACCACCACCACCACCATGCTCCAGGATTCCCACTTCTCTTTTCTTGATACACTGGGAAATATTAAGGTACAACCCAACACTCTAATAATGGGTGATTTCAACTACTTTACCATTAACTGGGAAAACTACTCATGTACCAACTCTTTTGCTCAACGTTTTCTGGAAACCATCAAATGCCTTGGATCAACTTATCCACACCCCCACCAGGGGCATCAATATCCTAGACCTGGTCATCACCAACATGGGTGACTGGTGTTCGACACCAGAGATCAGCTCCTCCTTGGTCAGATCCTACCACAAGTTAATCACCCTAGACATCCACATCCCGCTCCCATCCCCCATTAGGAAAACAACCATAAAAATTTTCTCCAAAGCCAACTTCACGCTTCTTAAGACAGAAGTGGCAAACTTCACGACACCCATGCAGATGGACAATAGAGGTATGACTGCTGAATCCTGCACAAATGCACTTTATAAGCACTTACATGAGTGCATGGATCGTGCTATCCCTAACAGAACCAAGATGCTATTCTCCAAAAAAAGGAAGCCAATCTGGTGGTCTTCTGCCATAAACAAACTCTACAACAGAAGAAAGAAACTGTTGCAAAAAAAGAGTAAAATCCCATCATTGGAGGAACTCCCTGGTCAGCCTCAGTAAGAAGTTGAGATCCCTCATAAAATCCTCCAAAGCTAGTTATGAAAACAAAATTGCCACTGATTCTAAAGACAACCACAAAGCATTCTATAGCTATGTCACGAATCTCAATGGCAACACTCAGATCTGCTCTGAGTTACAGCACAATGACACTAAATATACAGAACCAACTGATATTGCCAACATCCTGGCAGATAGGTTCAGTGCTAACTCCCCTCCACTCTCACCCCTAAAGGGCCCATCTTTATACCGGAAGAATGCAAAGTTCCTGTAATCACGGCTGCACAGGTAAAAACCTCACTCAGCAAAGCCAAGAACACAGCATCCATGGGACCTGACAACATCCTAGGCTGCCTTCTACATGAACTACAGAATGAAGTGGCACCCCACCTAAGTACCATGTTCAATCATAGCCTCACCTCAGGCTTTGCGCCCATTGAATGGCGCACCGCGACAGTTATCCCACTCCACAAAGAGAGGGCCACAACAGACCCCTGGAACTACCGCCCCATTAGCCTGACAAGCCTGGTCTGCAAGGCCATGGAATGTATCATCAAGGAACTCATAAACAAAGACAGTGGAGATCTCCAAACTCTGGACCCCACACAGTTTGGGTTTGTAAAAGACAGATCATGTCTCCTAAACCTGATAGACTTCTTCAAAGTAGTCATCAAAGCCATAGATGAGGGTAAGGTGGTTCACGCAGCCTATCTAGATCTCGCCAAGGTGTTCAACACCATCCACCACTCTGGAATTATAGATAAACTCACTAAACTAGGTATAAATCCCTATGTCACAAGATGGGTTGCCAACTGGCTTACTGACAGAACCCACACTGTGAAAGTAGCAGACTCCAAAATAAGACTTCAGACCAGTGACAAGTGGAGTACCACAGGGTTCAGTCCTGGGTCCTCTTCTGTTTGGTATCTACTTCTCTGAAGTACAGGCTAACACAGAAGATCTTTGGCTAACTAAACTCGTAGATGACTGCAAACTAGGAGTCATAATCAAAACTCCTAACAATGTGGACATCCTATAAAAGGGCCTCACTGAGACAGATGCCTGGTGTCAAAGCCATGGTCTCAAGCTCAATGCCAAAAAGTGCATTGTCATCCCCTTTGGTAAAAACTCTGTACCCATGCACTACCACATAGGCGGTAGTCTACTTAACACTGAAAGTGTGATAAGAGACCTTGGGACACAGGTGGACAGTAGTCTCTCCTTTGATAATCACATCACCACAGTGGTCAGGAAATCCTTCTACGTGGCACACCTCATCACAAAAGGTTTCTCATCCAGAAAAAAAGAGGTCATTGTTCCCATCTACTCATCACTCATTAGACCCATTACAGAGTACAATGCCCCTTTTGGTATGTACCTCACAAGACATCTACAACAACTGGAAAGGCCGCAAAAATACCTCACAAAGAGGATTACTGGCCTCAAACAGATGCCTTACGCAGACCGTCTCAAAAAACTCCAGCTTTACTCCATCACATATCGCCTACTCAAAGGCGATCTCTGCCTAACATACAAAGCTATGTCAAACCCAGAGCTGTTGGACATGCTCCACTTAAAGAAATCCCAATCCGTCCAGGCTACAGCTCTAGGGACCTAAACCTTGTCACCACAATAAACAGAACATGCTGGAGGGATAGATTCCTGTCCCAGAGACTTCCCATACTCTGGAACAGACTACCTGTCTATGTCAAACAGAGCTCCTCATTAGCACTCTTCAAGAAAAATCTTGATGATTGGATGGGTAATAGGAAATTCACCCCGGGGATCACTTCTGTGGTTCTGCTTGACAGGGGCACAGGAAAATAATTTTCTTGGGTGGCGAAAGCCAGGATATCTTTTTGGCTAGGCTTGTATAGGCCCTAGGGCCAATAGCCTAGTACCTACCTATGAACCTACCTGTGAACCTAAATTATTGCCATTAGTATGTTGGTCATGTAGTGTGGTTCTCTGTGGACTAGATTGCTTCAAAAATTACTTGTGATAAGGGGGATTCATAAAAGATTATGTGCAGGGGTAAATCAAGCCTGAAAATAAGGACACCACCAAAAAATGGGGACATCCTAAATCAGGCCTAAAATTAGGAATGTTCCTCAAAAATAGGACAGTTAAGAGGTATGCTTTCACCTAGCTTTGTCTTTAATCATACTCATTTTTATCCAAAGGTTTCTTGTAATATTGCCAAATATTTTAAAGATATCTCGTCCTTCTCATTCAACTATCTCCCTTGAGTTGCTTGCACTACTTATTTAAGCATGTGTTCTTACCCTTTCTTGCTAAACTCTAATCTATGGATTCACTGTGGCATATTTTTTCGGTACTTAACGTATTATCGCAATCACATATTCTCAGCATTCTTGGCACCACGTTATTTCAGTGACAACGGAATACCATGCTGCCAAGAATACTATGAATGCGTGGTTATAATAGGTAGTACTGATCACTTTAAGCTTGTCTACATTATGTTTGGGCACCATATTTAAGATAATACTGTTTTTTTTTTTTTTTAAATATAACCAAGCAAAGATAAGATATTTCAGAAATAAATGGTAGAAAAATGAAAACCTTTTTATGTCCGAAGAGTAATTTCTGTTTGGTATTACAAACCATTATAAATTGTGTTCTTAATATGTGTTAATTAATGAAATCTTTACAGAATGTTAAACTTCTGTGCCATTTCTTAAAAGCCCTTACCCTTTTCTGAAAATCCAAAATCCTTTCCTTAGCAGACACAAAACTTGCTTAATAAAGGTCAAACCAACTTCTGCTTTAAAAATGAACCATTCAAAATCAACTGAGTAAGAGTAATTAAGTGTGGTTGCATAACAGCCAACCAATAATGCGTGGTTGCGGTAATACTTTCTCGAAAAAGTAAGCAAGTCTTGTGCTTATGTTTTTAACATGGTTGCGATAATATCTTATTTTAAAATATAAGCAGAAGACTTGATTAACAGCATGCTTTCTTTAATTGCTTAAAAAACGTTAACAAAGTAGATTTGCATTTTTAAAACAACCATGCATTCTCATCATTCAGGGCATTCTCGGCAGCATGAAATTACAGTGAGAATGGAATGTTGGCGAGAATGCAGTGAATGCTGACAATGTGTGGTTGTAATAATACGTAAGTACCATTTTTTTCTATGCCTTCCCTTTTGCCACTTTTAAAGACTTCATGTTTAGCCATTTTGCATTTTTAATATATTTTTTCTGGAATATTTTTGTTGCTACATCCTGTAATTGGGTGATAATGCATAGCAGATGACTAAACGTTAATAGCATTAATATCAAAGAATTAGGTGAGATCACTATGATAAGTCACACTTTATAAAGATATGTTGTTTAACTGAGGACTTGACTATCTCCTTATATGGAAAAGATCTCATTTTGAATGACAATGTATTCCATATTCCAGCAGTAATAGAAAGAATGGAGTCTCCGTACTTGTGGCGGGATTTAGGGATAGACATTGTGTGGCTAAGGCTGTGAGATGTCTATTGGATGATCTCCAAAAGATAGTTTATACTAGGGAGGACAATTATTACAACATATATTATTAGAAAAAGCATAGCTGAATGGTAGAAAGATGCTGAGTGCATTTGAGTCACTGCAGACTGATTAGAGGTAAGTTGGAGTGTCCTGGGGTAGATCTATAAATTCTTCTATGAACTTGATCATGTCTTTGAAATAACAGTGAGGAAATATAAGTGAAGATGTAACAAGAATTCATCGCTGAGGGAAGCTGGTAGGAGGATGTTGTACTTGTGCCTAACTGGCATTGTCTATTAAAAAGTTTTAACTTTGTAGTTTGTCTACTTTTATGTTATTCTTAGTGATTGTATTCTGTATCAGCAAGTCACATTTTAACTGATTATCAATAATTTACCCAAGAAGCTCTTTACTTAACTTCTGTGATGGTTAAGTCAAGAGCTTTAAAATGGTTAATTTGATCCCGTTAGCAAATGATGCAAATGTAAGAGGTAATGTATCAAAGCCGTCAGAAGCACGGGTTAAAATGATCTTAGAAGAACATAAACTTGATTTTTCATACATTTAGGTGGAGACCAGTAGGAATTAGCCAAGATCATAGGGAATTCAGTGACTTTTTTTATCAGATTTCAAATTCATGAAGGTGATAGGTATGTATGTCATATAAGACTACTTGAGAGCTTAGCTGGCTATGTTGTCACTGAAAGTGACACAAAATGATTTACTGTTTAGACAACAGATATCAGTCAGTTAATTGGAAAGAAGCGATCTTTACTGCCTTGCCATTGAAAGTAAGTAGTAAACAACCCGATGGTCCCACACTCATGTCATCCTTGTAAATTATGATGTTAAGTTGTCAATCTCGCCTTCATTCTTGCTTGATGGGTTCGGAGCCGATCCCTCGGCTCCGACTCGGCACTTGCTTTAGCTCGAGAACTCCTTTTACCAGCTCGAGGCAGCCCCATATCCCATGATGCAAGGCAGTAAGTACCCAGATCTCGTTTGCCGCTTCGCTTGGGAGGTCTTCTCTTTACCAGCTCCTGGTAAGTAATTCACATTTGTGACTTTTAAGCCCCTTTTAGTTAAAAACTTTTGATAGTTTAACTTTAAATTTAACTTTTTCTGACAGAAATCCCTGTCTCTTTTAATTTTTTTAGTCAGTTAATTCCTGTCCCATCCCCCTGTTAGGGTGTGTGTGTTGGTATTTTGTACCTTTTTGGTATTAGTTTAATTTAATTGGACTGGTGTGTGTGTGTTTTGTTAGACACCATGTCTAAAGAGAGGGTTTCAGGTTTTAAGAAGTGTGACTCGTGCTGTCAGAAGATGTCTCTGACAGACGGTCACACTTCTTGCCTGTACTGTTTAGGCCCTCTTCACCTGCAGGACTCCTGTGCTATTTGTCACTCCTTCAGCCAGAGAGTCCTGCAGGAGAGAAGGAATAAGTTGATTCTCAGGGGTCTTCTTAAGCCGGAGGGCTCTCCGGCTAAGTCGGCCCACAAAATCAACTAAATCTGCCAAGACCCAGGCTTCTGTTTCTAAGCCTGTGGCCTCGGCTCCGACTCGTGAGTCGAGATCGGCTCGGCTGGAGCGATTCTGGATCCACTAAGCTTTCGGCTCCGATGGCTATCGGTGCGAATCTGCTGACCACTGTGGGGTCGGTTCCAACCGCTCCGACACCCGTGTACGGGCATCGGTGTCGGCTCCGATCGGCTCCGACACCCATGTGGCACAGGCATCGGTGTCGGCTCCGATCGGCTCCGACACCGTTACTTTGGTGGCTGTATCGGCTCGGCTGGGGCCGGTACATCGAACGTTCTCGGCTCCGAAGTCGGTGCCGACAGGATCTGTAGTATCGGCTCCGATGGCCCATTCCAGGAAGAGGTCGAGGTCTCCTTCCTTGGAGCCGATACTTTCGGCTCCGGCCTCGCCTCTTCTATCGGAGCGGAGCCATCGGAGCCGATCTTCAAGGTCATCCAGGTTGTCAGATCATGACCTCGAGAGAGTGGTCAGTAGATTGCTCAAGTCACAGGTACTGGCCCAAATGCTACACAGTCCATCTCAGCAGGCGACTGTTGGTCCACACCCGTTACAGTTCCTCCTTCAACTCTACCCCAGAGCTTGGAGTTGGAGTCTTCGGTTTGGTTACTGCTACGGCTGGAGGACGGATACCCCTTCTGTTCCTTCAGCCCCTACTCTTATCTCCTCTTCCTTAGAGGGATTCGGTGGTCGGGCTTCCATGGTCTCCTCCGAGGTGAGTGGCATCGGACCCTTGTCCGAGCCCGCTCTTCCCCTTGGAGCCTCGGCCAGTGAGCTCGGCTCCGACATCTGCCTCGGAGACTTCCCTTCGGTGGCCCCTGGAGTTCCTAGCTCTTGGAGCGGGCCTCTCGGATCTGCCTGGGAGGGAGCATTCGAGGTGATGAAGAGTGTACTGGCCACTAGTATCAGTCAGCAGTCTCTTCCGTAGCTCCTCCCTCTATTGTACCTGTTGACATCTCTGCCACTACTCTTGCTACAGGACCCAGAGATCCTCCGCCTCAGGTTTCCCCATTGGGAATTTCCCCTCTTCCGAGGATTCTCCTGATGTTTGGAGATCCTCCTAGGAAGAGGACTTGTAAGAGGAAGCATGTAGACTCCCGAGTCTGTCACTTGGATACTGACTTTGATGAGTCAGAGGGATCCCTAGATCCCCTCTGAGGATGTCTCCTTCTCAGACATCCTAGAACTTCTGAAACAGAGGGAAACTGGCCCACCAACAATCCCTCTGAGGATGAGTCAGTATACCTAGAGGCGTTTGGATCTCGGCCCTCCACCTCCTGGGTGTCTCCGCCTTCGACCCCTTGATGCAGGTTATTGCTCGAAGGCGTGGACAGCTCCTGACTCTGTAGAGCCAGTCCCTAGGAGGCCTTCTAAATTTATAACTGCCCCTAGTGACAAACTATTCCTTACCAAGGGTGTCCCGCTGATGCCATGGTGGTGGCTGCGGCCACCAAAAAGGAACTTGCAGATCCTTCTGTGCCCGTCCATCCTCCTAATAAGGACTCTAGGACCATGGATAGGTGCAAGCGGATGTTTTCCTCAGCGACCTTTGCTATGCGTCGCTGAATTATCTTTGTCACTTCACCAGACTCCAGAGATATCCTGAAGGAGCTAGGAGAGGTAGTTCAGGATCCTACAGCTGCAGGGGCCCAAGAAAAGATTGCTTCGCAGCTAGGAACCCTCAATTCCATTGCTAACTCCTCCATGCGGCTAATATCTTATGCTGCTGATGGAGCGAGTAGAGCCGCAGGCACAGGTGTGGCTCTTAGACGCCAAGCCTGGATGCGGCTATGTGATTTTGGGGATCCCTTTAAGGCGTCCTTCACAAATTCTCCCTTTGATGGGTCAGCTTTGTTTGGCCCTCAGGTGAAGGAAACCTTGACCAGGTGTGAGCAGGACGGCAAGACTCTTTCTGCTGTTGGAGTCCGTTTTCCACCCTTCTAGGCCTTATCCCAAAGGACAGAAGGGTGGGAAGATGTGGTTCCGTAAATCCCAAGGAGTCACGCCGGATTCACGTGGTCAGTTTACCCCTAGAGGCAGAGGGGGTAACAACAACAGACGCCCCTCTAGAGGCAGAGGGGGTCCGAAGAACCAGGGCAACAGGGAGTCTCTTCCTGAGCAGCCCTTTCAGCATCCCTGAGGTGTTGCCCGGCTGTCCCTCCTTGGAGGCAGTCGGGGGAAGACTATCACTGTACCCAGAAGCCTGGCATTCCCTCACTCAAGACAGATGGGTACAGTCGATCATATCCAAGGGTTACATAATTCCTTTCGAGGAAAGTCCTTTCCCTCAAGTTCCTTCCAGATGTACCACCCGGTCTAAGGGACATTGCAGAGTTAGAAATCGCAAAACTACTGCAAAAAAGAGCCATTCAGCCAGTTACACTAGACCATTCAGAGCCAGGAATCTACTCAAGGTTCTTTTGGTCCCCAAAAGACGGGAGACTGGAGACCAATATTGGATCTCAGCAGACTCAACAAGTCTGTCAGGAAGACAAGATTCCGAATGGTCACTCTTCAGTCAATTCTGCCCTTCTTACAGAAGGACAACTGGATGTGCTCAATAGATCTTCAGGATGCGTACTATCACATCAAAATTCACAGACGCTCAGGAGATTTCTCCGCTTCGGCTGGGGTCCAGTCATTTCCAGTTCAGAGCCCTGCCCTTTGGTCTCACCACAGCCCCCAGAGTGTTCACCAAATGCATGGCAGTGGTCACGGCTCACCTGAGACGTCAAGGATTCCAGGTGTTTCCGTATCTCGACGACTGGCTCCTGTCAGCCACCACCAGGCATCAGCTTATACAAGCCAGGGATTACACAATAGACCTTTGTTCTCATTTAGGCATCTCGATCAACTTGAAAAGTCATCCTTATCGCCCTGCCAGTCTATTACCTTCATAGGCAAACTTAGACACTGTTAGGATGTCAGCTACCCTTACAGAACAAAGAGTTTCAGACATTCAGACTCATGTCAGGATCATTCTGGCCAGCAAGAAAGTACAGGCCAGAATGGTTCTAAAGGTATTAGGTCTCATGGCTGCGGCCATTACTCTTCTTCCCTGGCTCGATTTTACATGCGCCTCCTTCAGTGGATGCTGTTCACTCAGTGGTCATACCAGCAACTCCTATCGTCACCAGATTCTGGTGACACAGACATGCAAAGAACATCTTGCTTGGTGGATCACATCGTCTCAGGTTCACCAAGGCAGGTGCTTTGTACCCCGTCCCGATAGCCACTGTCACCACGGATGCCTCCTGATCGGGTGGGGGTCATTATCAGGGCAGGATGGTTCATGGGGCGTGGCAACCGTTCGAGTACCATCTGCACATAAATGTCCTGGAGATGAGAGCAGTGCTTTTGACGTTGCAAGCCCTCAACGACTTTCTTCCCGTAGGGACAATTGCAGTCCACACAGACAACATGTCTGTAGTGTGGTATATCAACAAACAGGGCGGAACCAAGTCCTACCCCTTGTGTCGAGAAGCGCTCAGACTATGGCAATGGGCGATCTCCTCTCATCGGTTTCTGGTAGCAACGCATATCCCTGGGAAAACCAACATTCTAGCGGACAGATTGAGCAGAGCTATTCTCATGCCTCACGAGTGGTCTCTCAAACAATCCGTGGCGGAAGAGATTTTTCTGGAATGGGGTCGTCCATGTTGCGATCTTTTTGCTACTCCCCAAAACAGCAAATGTCCAGACTTCTTCAGCCTCTTCCCACTATCAGGCCATCCCCCCAGAGACGCTCTGACCCAGGATTGGCCCCAGGGACTTCTTTATGCCTTCCCTCCATTTCCTCTGATCCCTCAGGTGATCCAGAAAGCTACCGTTTGAGAGCCAAATTGATTCTCATTGCCCTTACTGGCCTCGACAAGTTTGGTTCCCGTTCCTCCATCATCATCTGTTGGTGCAGCCGTGGCATCTGGACCCAGTGCCAGATCTACTGATTCACCAATCCGGTCAGCTGCACCGGTCTATCCCCTCTCTCAACCTCACAGCATGGTTGCTCCACTTCCTTCCCTAGCCAGGCTTCCTTTGATCTCTAACCCTGTTAGAGATATCATAGTAGCTTCACTAAAATCCTCTACCAGGAGGATTTACACGAGCAAATGGAAACGTTTCTCTTATTGGGCTAAGGCCCAAAATATTGATCCTTTTACTGCCCCTGTTCAGGCAGTTCTAGACTTCTTAGCAGAGATTTTTCATGCAGGCTCCTCTTCTTCCACAGTCAGAGTTCAATTGGCTGCTATTTCTAATTTTCATGTTGGGATAGCAGATCATAATATTATGTCCCATAGGCTCTGCAGAGCCTTCTTGAAAGGAATTTTCCTACTAAAGCCTCCAATCAGGAATCCTCCTCCTCAGTGGGATCTAAATTTAGTGCTGACATCCTTGATTCTTCCCCTTCGAGCCAGCTGTTTCTTGTTCCCTGAAATATCTTTCTTGGAAAACCTTATTCCTAGTGGCTATTACATCTGCCAGGAGGGTGTCTGAACTTCATGCTCTTTCGGTTCGACCCCCCTATTTGGTTTTCACAAAGACAGAGTATCTTTGAGAACTAATCCATCGTTTTTACCTAAGGTCGCTTCAAAAACAATCTGAATCAATCCATTGATCTCCTGTATTTTTCCTAACTATTCAGATAGAGCTGAACAAAAGCTACATTATCTTGGCGTCCACCGTCAGCTTAGATATTATTTGGACAGAACAAAAAATTTAGGAAATCTGATCAACTTTTGTTTCCTATGCGGATAATAAAAAGGCCTTCCTGTTTCTAAAGTGACTTTGTCCAGATGGCTTTCTTCGGTCATCACTGAAATTTATACGATCAGGGAAAACAGCTGTGCTCAAAACCTAAAGCACATTCAACTAGGAGTTTAGCTACTTCTGCAGCTTTTCAAGCTAGACTGCCTTTGGACACTATTTGTGCAGCGCCACTTGGGCCACTCCTCACACTTTTGTTTCCCATTACAAATTGGACTTGGCCTCCAGGGACAGAGCCAGTTTTGGCTCTACAGTCCTCAAGAGTTTGTTCCATTGAGCCACCCAGGATAGAGGTGCTAGGGGCGGTCCCATCAAGCAAGAATGAAGGCGAGATTGACAACTTAACATTAAGAAGTTATGTTCCTACCATAACGTTCCATGTTAGTTGTCTTCTCTCCTTCTTTCTTGCGACCCTCCCTCCTTCCCCTGGCCTGGACAGACCTTGTACAAGAAACTATTATGCTAAAGACCATTCTAACCTGGTCCTTTTCCATCTGTAAGTTTCTTCTTCCTTTGGGAAGTATTTTATGCTTGGTGTTATTGCCCTTTGTCAACAAACGAGATCTGGGTACTTACTGCCTTGCATCATGGGATATGGGGCTGCCTCGAGCTGGTAAAAGGAGTTCTCGAGCTAAAGCAAGTGCCGAGTCGGAGCCGAGGGATCGGCTCCGAACCCATCAAGCAAGAAAGAAGGCGAGAGAAGACAACTAACATGGAACGTTATGGTAGGAACATAACTTCTTATTTTGTCACTGCAGAAATGCAACATTACCCCTGGGCATTGATAACTTGACGACTATCCTATGTGTCATAACAATCAAGTCTGTTAAATTCAAACTGCAGTGCAGCTTCCATACCATGTAGTCCGGCTAAAGGTTAGGGGTCTGCATGAATGTGCAAATAAGATGAAATCAATGATAGCTGTACCTAAGTGCTAACATTAAAATGAAGTAATCTTATTCACTTCAGGGGTGTCACTCACTCCTTTAATCAAAACACTAGCTAACTTAATATTGCCTCTTTACCTCAATCACCTGGAGAAGAAGTTAGCTGACCAGCATTCCTTGGCTGAATGTTGTGTAGTCAGTTAAAATTATACAAACAATGGCTGCAGTTGTACTGGAATTAATCAGAAGCTCAACAGAACTTACAGAGCTAGTATATTCATTATAAAAAGTACTAGAAAAGATACTAATAGCATATACCCACTATCTTTACTCCTTTACTCAGCGTACATACCCAGCTGTGTTAGAACTCACTCTTTTACATAAACTACGTCCAACTTGCAATAGAACTGCTAGATTCACTGCCAGTTATTGTTGTAGGGCTGACCATTGCACACCTTTGCATAGGCTGCAGGGCTTAAAGTGTTGCTATCAACAGTTCTTCAATGAATGTATACTTTCCCACAAGCTTCTCTACTTATCTAATTTCCTAACCCAATCAGATACTGTTGCCATGCAAGAAACTCAGCATCAGTTCAGATCCTCTCCAGGCAGGCTAGTCAGTATCCCCAAAACAATTAAATACATTTAGAGAGTCTTAGTTTCATGAATATGTTAGCAAAACATAGAATAAACTTCCATACAAACTGATCTTTATTTAAATGAAGCAAGCATTTAAGACTATGATCCATTTTCAGGTACACTGCAAGCGTAATTATAGAATTAAATAATTTGTCCACCTGTACATCCCTTTTGTGATCCTACCTGATCTAGTTAATCTATATTATATTTATCTATGTTTATCTGTATTATCTATATCTATTTATCTGCATTATAGATTTACTAGTAGTCTATATTCTGTTATTGTCATAATATGATGGTCCAGTTTCTTAATGCACTACATACTACCCAAAGGTATATAGACCCAGTTAGGACCTTAGATAAAGTTAAATAATTTTTGAATGCCTAAATTTCTACTATGCTTCTGTCCTGTACTGGAGATTTTTCTGTCTGGAGTGCCATTGAATGTGGGTCTTCTGAGCCAGGCATTCATGGTTAGAAAATGTAAATAAACAGATAAGTAATCAAATCCATTAAATTGAACTTCCTTACAAAACTACATACATTTCTATCATACTTATTATCCACAGTGATTCAAGCCCAATAAAAAATGCAAGTTAAATTTAGCTAGATTATGTGGTCAGGTTAAAATCAAGTGGTCCTTCCAATTTCTCACTTTTTATTTTTGAAATAATGCTTATAATGACTGAAAAAGAGCAGTGATAATCAGTGTAGTATTGGGTGCCTAAAGCTGAAACCTTCGGAGAGTATATCATTATAGCAGCTCTTCATGGCAGGGATAGGTGTTAAATGATATTTACCCTGAAATGGCCAGTTTGATTCTGGTGGCAAATCCCAAGAGGTTATAGTAAGGCCAAGAGAGTGAGCAGATCTTAACTAATAACTCTTTCTTTGGTGCTATGAGTTAGCATTATGGCACTGCTTTAAGTTGCTTGGGTTTAACAAACCTGAAAAAAATTCCTAAAATTACTTTTTTGTTGTGCTTATCAAGCAGCTGTTGCAAGTGTTCATGTTTACTGCTTACTTAGTAGTCTATTCATTGTGTTGCTTTTCATGAGAAAAATGGAGCTTCCTGACCTAGTGATGATGATAGCTAATGTGTTCATATATCATATTTTTAGCCTTATTGTGAGATTTTGTTTTGTGTTCATCTTTTGAACTCATACTTACTACAAGGAATTCAAACAGGTATAGTAATCTGATTTTGCTCCTGTTAGATTATTTATTGTCCAATTTGATATCTCATTGTCATTGTCAGAATGTTTATGACCAACATAATGACAAGAGAGGTGATATCTACATTATAAGACACCAATTATTTTAATAGTTTGGCTAAGCAGGAGAGTTATCTTGTAAGCAAGACTACATAATAAGAGGATGTTCAACTGCAAATCAAGAAGTAATTGTAGCATATACTTTAAACAAAGCTTAGCATTTCAGAAATTTTGTGTGAATAGTGTAATAATCAAGGAATAAAGTTTAACATACTGAAGCACTATTATTATGCTCCAACATGGGAAAAGATAACAAAAGCCTATTAAGTACCTTTCTGATATCAGAAAGGTACTTAACAGGCTTCTGTTAAGCACCCCTAAGTGTTGTTAACATCAGGTCTCGTTCTGAGGAGTGACAGGGGAAAGCCAGGCCATTAAATACAAAGGCAGAAGGTAAAACAGTTTTGAAGGATGTTAAATATTTTACTCTGTTACACATAAAAAGAAAGTGTGTCAGAGTGTAGCAGAATGAAGTTTTTAACAGCTATAAAACCAGTCATTCCTCAGAGAGACATTTAATTTCTGCTTACTTTTTGATAGTGCTAAAGTGTTTTACTGGTTTGCAAAGAGTCAGTGAAGTGCTTCACTGTCCTACACTTTTTTTTTCTTTTTTACTGTAACTGGTAGTACGTGGATAAGGCTCCGTGCAGTATACATAATTATGATCTGGTCTCAGCAGTCATAGCTGCTATGTGTTCTCAGCAGATTTCAAGATTCATCTCTCAGGCTTCACCTTTGAGATCAATTTATTGATATCATTGCCTCAAACACATAATAATTTAGTTACAGTTAGAGACCCAATCATAATTCTCTATGTATTATTTATTTAATAAAATGCTGGGTGCTTGGCTTACAGTAAGATTTTGTTGTTTATAAAGATAATAGTTTCATTCATTTGTTATGGATTATCAGCTCACCTTTGTTGAAGTTTTCTGGAAGTAGACACTGAATAGTTAAGAAGTAAGGTATGCAAAGATTATGACAGTATTCTAATCAGTCAGCCTGTAGGGAGACTGATGTGGAATGAGGCGCAGCCAAGTGTCACACTGCCCGATAGGCTGATTAGCCTGTTTATTCATAGGTTCATAGGTTAGTACTAGGCTAACTGCCCTTGTGAGCCATTTTAAGCCTAGCCAATTATCCCTTGTGAGATTCAAACCCTGCTCCTTGTGTTTGTAAGGCAAACACCTTAACCATTAGACCACACCTTAACCATTAGACCACCCTCATGTAAGCATTGTGTATATATTATTGCTAGAACTAACACCAGGGTTGTATTTTATTTCAGTTTTTGAATCCCTTATTAATTTTAGAAAATTATAGTTATCAACAATATCAGGTGACTAGATCACATAGATCGTTGATATTCCAAGGCCACTGGGTCTTATGATCATTAAATTTTTGCCATTACCCTCTCTCAGGCTGCATCTTCTTTACCCAGGAGGGTCATACAAGTCAATCCCAGAGCAGATTTGTGAATACCTTTCCAGTCATCTTGGTTATGTTTAAAGGAAGACAGTGAGTAGCACTGTTTAGCATATAGGGGAAGTTTGTTCCAGAAGTTTTGGAGGTGCTGGGTTATAAACCTGTACCTCCAGCATGTTTTATTATTTGATGGTGAAGATTTAGGTCTGTCTAATACTGGTGAAGCCATTGGACTTGTAGAAATGCAAGAGATCAAGAACAACCGGGATCCCCTCTCAAAAGTATGTAAAACACTGAATAAAGGGATAGAGCTTCCAGTCTCTCTTGATAGCTCAGTAACTTTAGACCTTTCATCTTTTTGGGTAGGAACATGTGAGGTCTTTCTAATTATTTGATATGTATATTGAGATAAATCCTAAGGGGGAGCATTGTACTTGATAACTGATCTGATCAATTTTGAGTATAAGTAAGTGATCACCTCTTTAGTCCTTGAAGATATTCCTTTTGCAATTAGCAATACTAAATAAAATGATTAACTGACAGCCCCTGTCACATAATGGTCAAAGTAAAGGCATTATCAGCTCAAGTTCCTAGCTCCCTGACTACATTTTCAGTTTGTAGTGGTGTGTTATCACTACAGTATGATAAGGGGTGGGACTGTCTACCAAAAGAAATAATACTACACTTTTTAGCTGCTTCACATGTTTATATAAAAGACATGAAACTGCCATAAAACTGTATGTTGCAGCTTTTTCAAAGTAGTAATAAAGTAGGAAGTAAAACAATAAATCAAATTAATAAAGAGTATAAGCATGATGCATGTAGATCTCATTTCCCTACACCAGTCTGTATCTTTCCATACTAACATGCAAAGCAGATTGTGATTCTTAAACATCACTCTGTGCTTAGTAATGCATAGTGCTGATGTGTGTAATGGATCAGTTCTGATTCACACTATGTAATTTAGAGATGCTCCTTCCATTATAGAAAGCACATAAGTCCCATGGTACAGTAGCCGTCTGCACACCATAGTATTTACTCGTTTATTTATATTCTTTTCAGTAATTTGTTGATCAGGATAGTCTGTCTGCACATAACTCATTTTCAGCAGATGTCCAAGGAGAAAGGCTCCACTAATATAAGAAAAAAACAGTTTATTGTACTGAGAAAGGTAACACATATAAACAAAGAAATTATAATGCATTGCATATTAAAGGGCAATTTTCATAATCAATCATATACTAGACGTGATGGATGACTGGATTATAATCCTGTATCTCAGGGTTAAAGATACTGCCTATTTCTCCCAGCAACAACATTGCCATGAACGACAATTACATCTCATATTTCATCATTCAAATATTACACATTTGACTTAAAGTGAACATTACTTTACTTAAATTAAATGTATTTCCAGTTACTTGCATGTATTGCCTGGATGATGGTGTTTACAGTACAAAATTGACAGCCATATTTGTGTTTGGGTGTCAGTTCTTTTGTACAGAAATACCAGTGATTAAGCTCTGCAAACCTATTAGTAATGAAGATAACCTATATCTATCAAAATTATGATAATCAGTAAGATCGTTTCAGTCAAAATTCCATCTTAATGGTTGGCAAAAGGGCAAAACATACTAGCACTTTTTGTTTGCTAAACACGCATGAGAAATAATGAACCAGTATGGGATTGATAACATCCAATGAAATGCCAGTAAATAAGATGCTTTCTTAAAACAGATTGCACTGCAAGAGAAAATATTTGTGAAGAAAGGCAGAATGTGGTAGACACACCATGCAGTGGTGACCCAGCCAAATAATAGGTTCATAGGTAAATACTAGGCTATTGGTCTGCAGACTATTATAAACCAAGCCAATAACCAGTGGTCATACTCAAATCTTGTACTTTATAATTGGGAGGTTAAGACCTTAACCATTATGCCAGCCCCCCAAAGGCTCAAAGTTTAGCCTCAGCATTCAATAACTGCACTTGCTGATGTGTCCTTTCCCAGTGCATTTGCAGCCCTCCCCCCAACACACACCTGTACATATTTGTCTGGGATACTTTAAAAGTTTGCAATGGGCATGCTTATTGGCATTCTTTCAGTAAGGTCTCCATCAGGAAGGCAGTGGATATGTGTACTAACTCCATTATCACAAACCTAGAGTGTCTACACAGATTAGATATCAGCAGCTATGCTTAAAGCTTCAGCACTGTTATATCCAATAGTAACATGTTAGAAGTCCTGAGGGTTGTTGCATCATGCAAGCTCACATCATACAAAATCTGTTGGGCTGCTTTCCCTCCAAACAAGCAAGTCTTTCACAAGAAGTCCCATTTAGATAGTACCCCTAAGTCTACCATTGGCATAGAATTTAATTAGCTAGATTACTTGGCTTCCTATAAATATCAGCACTCAAACTGCTGAGTGCTGACAAGCCAAAAAAAAGACAGAAACTACGAGAGAAGAGTGAATACTGACCATCACTCTTCTCCTTCAAACAGAAACCTAATGCCTCAAACTTGCATATACCAAATCCGAATTCATCATACATCTGAGAAAAGGGAATATTCCCTTGCTTGGTATATGTAAGTCCACTTTTTCAGCCATGCAGTCTACATATTTCAGGACAGGTTACACAATCAGTAAATACCACTTATATACTTGAAAGCTGTCATGGGCTACAGACCCCATATCCTTTCCTAGAATACTAGAGGGAGTATTGTGATTATATTATGTTCCCTAGTTGTATGTGGTCTTATTATTGCTTTGCAATACCAAAACACCTTGAACTGGTGCTCTAGTGGAGATTCAGCCAAAAAATCCATTCTGTTAAAATGATCGTCACACCATGACCGACCCCCCAACCCTCAGTTCTCATAGTTCAAGTAAAAGACCTAATGAGATAGTGATATTGCCAGTGGTTAGAATCCATACTGCATGAAAAAGTAAAAGTATGCAAAGTGAATTCCAATAGTTTCTTCCTCTTTAGATTACACATCTCAGCAAAACTGAAAATAAGCCAAATGCTTTGAGAAAACAAAACCAGCCAGTTTGGCTTCCAGCAAGGAGTAGTTACTCTGTGGAGAGACAGAAAGTCCAACAACACTTTCTTAAATGGATGCCATGTTCTGGGGAATGGCAGGGTTAATTAGTCTAGCAGTTTTTTTTTCTGTGTTATACATAGTGCTTGGAGAAATAACTGAGCACACCAAATTTCTTTAAAAAGCTGAAGCCTGCTTAAAGTTTGTTTTCATTCTTTTTTTTTTTTTTTTTTTTGCTGTGGGCCCTTTGTCCTGGACTACAAAAAGAGATCATCCAAAAACAAAAAAAAGTCAGGGCCAGAAGATAAATTTCTGTAGTCTGTTTTAAGGCCTGTCTTGGATACTTTAAAAAGCCAATGTAAGCCCTGACTTCCTCTTCATTTTTCAGTTTTGTACCAGGATATACCCATATGCTATATTTGCAAATAAAGCAGATCAAGGTTATATTTGCAGGGATCAGAACACCCCTCTACCTACAACTACAAAGATCCAAAGTAGAACTTTGCAATCTTTAAACTGAACAAGTGAAAATTTCAGTCCTCTTCTTCACTTGACCTTAAGAATTAATTCACAGGTAGTTACTAGGCTTGAAGTCCAGGGGACCACTGAGGAGTCTATCCCCAAATATCCAGTTGCCCCAAAGCACTGTGTGTTTAAGTGACTTGCTCAAGGGTCCACAGCAGGCAAACTAGGGCTGAGGGAATCAAACCCTGTGTAGCACAGGAACTACAGCTCGCAGTCGTAACCCTCCCTTCCACACTATGTGCCTGCAGAAGATTGTAGCATTAACCATTAACTAGAATGCCTGCTGCCTGTCTACTTCCATTCCCATCCAGAAGCCACATGCTTTCTTATCTCCAAATGTGCAGGTGCTTCAAATTTTGCGCAGTATTCATGTGTACTGGCTAGTCAATGCCAAGACTTCTTACTGTTTCTATATTATTGGGTTTGCACATGATATTGGAGTAAGCTTCTTAAAAGATTCAAGGGAACAAGCGCTAAAAATGCATTAAGTGGTAATTAAAAAAAAAGTACAACCCCATACTGCATTGTTTTGGAAAAAGAAACACCCCCTTACTTCATGTCTTACATGAGACTAAACTCTTCATATTTGTCAGATATATAAACACAATACAGAAGATTAATATTCTTTGATTATAAAGAATAAATAAGCTTAAAGATGAAAGAACATAATGTGAGCCTTGAAAGAATATAAGCAGGAGTAAAACTGTAGTCCAACTCAACATACAGAGTGTTTTGGACAGATAGAAGAGATGGTTAAGGACAGCGCAAAGGCTCACTTGGTAAGAGTTTAGTGTACTGAAAGTGCATTGGTAAAAAAGGGAAAACAGACTTGAAACTATGGAATTGCAATCTTGTGTTTTAAGGGAACAGATGAAATGGTCAGTAGCTGTTAGATTTTGAAGTTCTGGTAGTGGTATACATTCTGTGGTACATTTTTAAAAGAATAAGTATCTTTCCTGAGTAACCTTGCTAAATGTCCCTAATTTAATTAGTTCTGGATCTCCTCTGGAAACAAATACTTTAGTAACAGATTGATGCACTTTCTTAAATTTCCTTTATCCTTTTATTAATTGTGTTATCATTGTCAAACAAATTGTTAAGGCAATGTTATTGAAAGGCTTTTCACTAAGAATATTTGTTAAAATTCAGTTTGGAGAAATGTCACCACAAATTGAAAGCTAATTGGACATTTGTGTTTCCATTCTTCCTAATGATTAAGTTACAACACAACAATGCCATAATTCATCACATCATTTTGTTTTTCATGGTCTGTTTTCTTCCAAAAGAAAAACTCCTGCCCTGGGTGCTATGGATGGACTGAAACCCCTTCTAACTTATATAAACAAAGTCCAGGTCACCCACTGATGGAGAAAGTTGAGAAAACAAACCATGAAAAACTTTATATGATGAATTGTGGCTTTGATGAATTTTGCTGTTATGAACCGTTATGTTTCTGTTTTTCTGTAATATAGGCGGAAATCAGCAACCTGAGAGCTAGAATTGGAGTCAGAGCTGTGATTAGACTGAAGTTATAGGGTTAAGGCTAGGTTAAGGACTGTGGTTAGGTGTAGGGTTAGGAGGTATAAATGGTGTTGTGCCCTGTAGTAGACATGTAGTAGTGTTTAAATTATGTCTCTTCTTGTGTCTTATGTAGTGTCATTGAACAGGTTTTTCAATAATTGATTTTCAGGGTTGATATGTTTTGTGGATGTGAATTCACTGAAGCTGCATTCAGTATCATGGCTGTTAATCACCTGAACAAAATATTCATGACTTAAGTTGATGACTGCTTCACTTTAGCAATGTAACTTTGCAAGAAGGTGTTTCAGAAAGTGTTCACGTAAATGAGCCAACTCAAAACTAAGTTCATAGATTCATAGATGTTTACTAGGCTAACAACCACAAGGGCCTTTTTAAGCTTAGCCCTGCATCCCTAATCTCTGACAAGTTCTGGTTGTGTGAAAGGAAAAGGTACTTATCACACTGAGGTCCAGTGTATACTCTGGGTTTGCCACTGTTTGTTACAGTTTATGATCAAATATAGTTTGATGTATTTTTTGAAACAGGCAGCACTGACTGTTCACATAAAATTAGTGTGAGACTTGATATTGCGAGATCACTTATTCAAGTGGACAGACTCATTACTCCTACACTCAACTTGTGCTAAAATAGGGATAAAATGTTTTAATAAGGGATACAGAAGATAAAGACTGTTTGTATGGGAGGGCTGAGGTTTGAAGCTATATACAAGAAACTTAGGCACTTATCATGAAAAAAATAATTTTAATGTGGTTTTGTAATGTTAACATTCAATACTTTTCTGTAGAGGAATCACTTTGATTTATCTACAGTTGTTAGAATACCTTCCAATAGACTAAAAGGATATCGCTTAAACAACTTTCTGTGAATATCAGCTGTATGCGTTTTTTGCAGGAGGGAAGTCCCTCTGCACACCTCATGTGGGGGCATGCCCCATACATCCCCAGCCTTATATATACCTACTTCAAGGTTGTGCAACAGTGGAGAAAAGAGACAACTTCACTATCAATGAAAGTTGTTTTGTTCATATTACTTGGATCTGATTTGATCAATATATATGTTTCCTCTGTAAATGTCCACAGTAAAGCCTCTGTTAAAACACAATAGATAAACTGTATATTTTGAATGTTACAGATTTGATTTCTGTAACAATAATTGTTTGATACCAAATAGAAAACTGAACAAGTGTTTCTATGACTTGTATATGCTAACTTTATATCTCATTAACGTATTTCAGGACTTTGCTGCCTATCTTGCATTTTGTGGAATCGTTCTTCACAATGCCCAGCTGTACGAAACGTCTCTGCTTGAAAACAGGCGAAACCAGGTATGATGAATTATGTTGCAAGACATCTGTACAACATTTCATGAGAAGTAGGCACAAGATAGGGTGGGTAATATTACAAGAGACACATATTGTCCTAGTAGACCCTTCTTAGTGGTTAAATAACCCCTGCAAATCTCAGGCTAAGACACATGAATTATCTGCATTCCTGTAGAAAAAGTTTAACACTAATTGTTTTGCATCAGTATTTTCTTAAGATTACCCTAATAGCCTTATTTGTTTAGTGCTAAAGACAAATTAATCAACTGTGATCAACATATCAAGGTACATCTATTTGCTGCAGGAAGGGAAATACGCAACTTTATGCAATATTCACTTTTCCCAGTTTACTAGCAAAAATGTTTATGCTCCTCTTTCAGCCAGGCATATGCAAGTAAATAAATGAGTAATGAATTCAATATGCATTATGCTTTTCTGGATATTTGATGATGCAGTTGCAAATATTTTTGTAGAGTAGCTTTATTTATGACTAACATTATAAAGTGAACTATATTAACCGTTATGTCAGCAATGATTAAAGCTTGCAAATAGTATTGCATGTGGTCCTATGCAAAAAACATTTTCATGAAATAGTTTGTATTTCCAGTTCTAAACTTAGAATGTTGTTTTTTATATTATGTGTAACAGCTGCTCATATGTCCTTATATTCTCATGTTGCAGTATTCTCACTTACGGGATCCTCCACCTTAGGCTACCCGATTGCCCGGCTCCTCTACCAAAGCTTTAGCCTGGTTGCTGTCAGGTGCATGGGATGTCACATGCAGGTCTATAAACCATGGGCCATAGATGTGATGTCCGCACTTACAGACCTCAGAACGTCTCTGACACAGTCGAACATCAGCTAGCTCTTTCTGCTACGCACTTTGGAAGACAATACAGATAAATACCCCGTTGGGAAATCTTTATTTTCGTTAAAGGCCTTGGTTGCTGCTGCTGTCTTATAGCCAATGTCATCTAGAAAGGGAAAATGTAAGCACGGTCGCAAATTCCGCACAAAGATACTCATAAACTCTGCCTTTTCTGCTTAGGCCAGTCCTACAATCATACATCCTGTAATATATGTCAGTCGTTTGTCCTTAAGACCCTACGCAGTCATCTGGCAGACCTTAAATTGTTTGTGGAGAACCAGTGACTTAAATGCTTGGCCTTAGGTATGGATACTGAACCGGCCATCGAGGTGGAGCCACCCAAAAGAAGGCCAAGGTTTTAAGGCCTACTACTGCTGGACCTCTGATGTCAGCTACTGGTTTAGGGGCTGAGGGACGTCCAGAAGAACTGGCAACTTTGGCGGGTACCATGTCGGAAACCAACCTAGCTTCTCTATTTGGCACGTCTACTGAGGTTTCTGCAACATCGGCCTCCACAGATGTAGAGGGGGAAACAGCCTTGACCAGACGGCAACTTTCGGTTTCAGAACACGGCTTCTCGGCCACAGCCCCATTGCCTGACTCTAGGCCTTCAGCTTCTCAAATAATTACCAAGACCCCTTCTCTGAAGAGAAAACAGAAAACCAGGCATTTGTCTACCCCACTGGAAGACCAGCCAGACTGGCAAACATTTTACCAGTCCGTGGTTCAGGCCTTTATGGCCCTCAGGCCCATAGCCTCACATACTCCACCTCTGCCTACTCATAGTCCTAGGCTTGCCTCTGCCATTTCCATCCCCCCTCAGGAGGAAGACTCCTCTGCCTCCTCATCTGATGAGTCTCTCACTTACACATTTCATCTAGCCTCTCCCCTGGACTACTGTTCGCCAGATGAAGACTCCTTGGAAGGAGGCCCCCCCCCACCTGAAGATATCACCTTTGGGGAGACTGTCTCCAAAATGAGAGAATACTTCAAGTGGGATGCCACACAAATGACTGAGGTACAAAAAGATATTTTGAGCTACTCCAGATGGAGTCTTCCTCTCCCTCTGCTACTCCCCCTGTGATTCCAGTTTACCTGGATGCCTTTGCTTCTGCCTCCAGAACCCCTGAATCCCAATCTCCTGCCCCTAAAAGACCAGACAGATTCTGTAAAGCCCCTGATGATCAGAAGCACCTAATTGAAGCACCTATGGCAGACCCTGCTGTCATTGCAGTGGCACCAGACATGCAATCCAGGCATATCCCTTCCTCTTCCCTCCTGCCATCTAACAAAGATAGTAAAGTGATGGACAGACTGGGAAAAAAGATCTATACTTCCTCTATCCTAGTCTTTAGGGCCATTAATTACCAGAGACACATAGTAAAATATGCTCTAGATCTAGTCTCCCAGGCAACTACATTGCTTTCTTCCATGTCTGATTCCCCTACAAAGCCCCAGGTGGCCTCTAAGCTGTCCTTAGCAGCACAGTTAGCCAGGCATTCTATTAAATTCAGCTATGATTCTGCTGACGCCTCAGCCAGATCAGCTGCTTCTGTATTATGCAGATACTCCTGGCTCAAAATTCAACCCCTCCCTGATGCCTTCAAGAACAAGATCCTGGATGTTCTCCTGCGCAATAAGTTCCTCTTTAGCAAGCAGCCTGCTGAGCTATTCAAAAGTTTGCAGGAAAAAAGCAAGGAACCACAGGACCTGAAGCATTTATTGGTTTTCCCAGTTCCAAAATTCTATATAAACTGCCCTGCAAAACTCAGCTTTGTCAGGAGGGCACCAGCTCCTAACACGTCTTCCTCAAAACACAGGAAAGGGGCTAGGGAAACCTCATCCCCTAGGACTTCTTACTTTCAATCTACCCCCAGACAGTCCTTTCCAGACAGACCAAACAATGCATGACTGCCTAAGTCCCCTCTACCATCTCCTCCTCTCTACCTGCCTCTCTGTCACTGTCTCCCCCTATGGCAATGTATCACCTCAGACCACTGGGTCTTATCAATAGTGGAAAAGGGTACTTTACAACCTGGCATGAAAAACTCATACCAAGAGGCATACCCCTCCCTCCAACAAAATTCAAATCCACCTGATACCCCACATCATCCAGGATTTACTGTCACAGGGCACCATAGAGAGGGTCCCAACAGGGCAAGAGGGTTAAGGGATTTATTCCAGGTTATTCCTAGTCCCAAAAAAGGGGGGCCTTTGGAGGCCTATACTGGACCTGTCCCTGTTAAACTCTTTTCTGCCTGTACCGTCTTTCTGCAGGCTATCCCTTCAAACCCTTCATCTACTGTTGATACCCGGTGCCTTCATGGCCACTTTGGACCTGAAAGTGGCATACCTCCATATCTCTATCCACCCAGACTTCAGGTGATTTCTACACTTTGCAGTGCCATCCTCGCACTATCAATTTACTGCCTTGCCCTTTGGTTTGTCCACAGCACCAAGGGTTTTCACAAAGTGTCTAGCCCCAGCAATAGCCTGCTGCCAAACAAAAGGTATACAGATTTACCCTTACCTGGATTACCTCCCCATCCAAGCAGAAGAGGCAAGTACTCTTCAAGCACACCTGCAATTCACTGTCTCTCCTATGAAGTCTGGGGTTTACCCTCAACCTACTGAAGTCCTCTCTCACTCCATCCCAAGACCAGATCTTCTTGGGTTGCAGAATAAGGACAGACTTGATGAAGGCCTTCCTCCCACAAAAATGTCTGGCCCCAGCACAATCATTCCTGGATTTTAAGGTTTCCTTCCTGCCCTGCCTGCAAAAAGTGTTGGGGTGGTGGATCCAACAGGTAAGCCAGAACCCAGGCCTCCCTCTACAGCCCACCAAGCAGTCCAGTTCATGCACACAGATGGCTCAGATCAGGGATGGGGGCCACTATGAACGGTCTCATGGTACAGGCTCAATGGGAGCCCTCCCTCCAGAAAAAAAACACATCAATGTAAGGGAAATGACTGCTCTCCTTCACGCTCTAAAGACCTTCCTCCCACTCATACAGCCCGGTCCTCTACAAGTCTTCACAGATAACACCACAGTGATGTGGTACATCAACAAGAAGGGGGAGACCAGGTCCTACTTACTTTGCAGTCTAGCAATACAGACATGGGAGTTGACCACTTAGTACAGTGTAACACTGAAGGCAGTATACATCCCATCACAAGACAACCATCAGGCAGATGCCCTCAGCAGATTATTCTCTCAACATCATGAATGGATGTTACACAGGGATGTTTTCATAGACATTGTCCACCAGTGAGGCACCTCACAGATAGATCTGTTTGCTCCACCTCAGAACAGACAACTACAGCTGTTCTGCTCCAGGCATCCCTCCCCACTAACACGGAGAGTGGATGCCTTTTCAATCTCTTGGAAGGGGCTGTTCCTCTATGCTCCCTCCTTCCCTCTTATTCAGAAGGTCCTGCTGAAAATTCAGCAGGACAAACAAAAAATCTTGCTGGTGACCCCCCCCCCCCCTATTGTCCAAGGCAGCATTGGTCCCCCCTTCTATCTCTTGTCAAGGGCAATCACCACAATTTGCCTCATAAGGTGGACTTTCTCACCCAACAGAAGGGATCCCTCATCCATCCTCATCTGAAAACCCTCAGCTTAACATTGTGGGTGATAAACGTCTGATCCTATTCAGACACTTTTACTCTGAGGATATGCTGTTTGTCCTGCAGGATGGCAGAAAACCTACCACAAGGCGATCCTACTTATCAAAATGGAAAAGGTTTTCCAGCTGGTGTCTTCAATGGCAACTAGACCCCTTCCAAGTGGATGTTCCCTTAGTTCTAGCCTATGTGTGTGAGCTCCTAAAATCAGAACTTTCATACTCTTCAGTGAAAGACCAATTGTCAGCCATTTTAGCCTGCTTACCTATTGATCCACTCCTATTATCAAGACTGGAGGAGAAACTTTTCCTTAAGGAGTTCTCCACTTCAGACCACCAAGGAAACATATCACTCCTCTATGGGACCTAAACTTTATTCTGGAGAAACTTACCACTGCCCCATTTGACCCTGCAGCGTCAGCCACTTTAAAGATGTGTACCTAGAAGACTGTCTTGTTAATAGCCCTTACTTCAACTAGGAGAGTCTCTGAGCTGCAAGCAGTCATGGCTACTCCACCCTACACTATCTTCCACAGGGACAGGGTTTCTCTTTGTACTAACCCCTCATTCATCCCCAAAGTGGTCAACAAACTGTCCCTTAACCGATCTATCCATTTGCCCACCTTCTTCCCTTCGCTACAGAATGACAATGAGAGAGTGCTCCATTCCCTTGATGTTCACAGGCAGCTGAGTTTTTTTTCTGGACAAGACCAAGGACTTTAGAAAGTCCAACCAACTCATTGTATCCTTTCACCCCAGGGCCCTGGGGAAAGCTGTATCCAGACAAGATCCTCTTGGATATGCAAAACTATAAACTTCTGTTACTCCTTCCCTGGTAGACAATTACCCTACTCAGTTAAAGCACATTCCACTAGAGCAGTGGCCTCTTCAAGGGCTTTTCTCAAAGGCCTGGATATGGCCACTATCCTAGAGGCAGCCACATTGTCCTCAATCCACACTTTCATCAAACACTATAAATTGGATAACATATCCAGAGTCAGGGCAGGATTTGTTAAAGCCATCCTCCATGAATTCCTGGAGACTGTTGCCTCTTCCTTCACCCTTTGCTCTGCTTGAGCTGTGGTACTCTCCCACAAGTGAGAATACTGCAACATGAGAATAGAAAGACATAGATTAGTTGTGTAAAATCTTACCATAACCATAGATGTCCTTCTCTTCCATGTTGCAGTATTCCTTCCTGCCCTCCTATCCCCTAAAGGACATTTTCCCTGTCTGGATGGCATCCTTCCTTTATCCTTTGACTATTGTCCCACTGGGCAGTCAGTTCTGAGGTTTGTGCATGCGGACATCACATTTATGGCCCACGGTTTATGGCCCTGCATGTGATGTCCCACACACCTGACAGCAACTAAACTAAAGCTTTGGTAAAGGAGCCAGACGTTCAGGTTGCCTGAGGCTGAGGATCCCACAAGTGAGAATACTGCAACATGGAAGAGAAAGACATCTATGGTTATGGTAAGATTTTACACAACTAATCTTTACACCTACTGTAAGAAGAGAATTTTGCCTGCGTCTCTTTCACAAATTTCACTAATGAATACAGGGTGGTTTCTTTATACAAAAGTGCATGTGTCATCCTGTGTGTCTTATTCCTCAGCTTGGATGGCCCACTCTCCAAAATTCTGCCATTGTCCATCACATGCCTGTACCTGATTCCATCTCTACTGTTGAACAAGGCCATAGGAGACTCAGCCTTGTTTTTATTTTTTTATTTATTTTTTTCCCTATGGTTTTCCTGCTTGCTGCTTGCATGCTGAAGATTCTCAGTCATGACAACCTTTTGTGTCAGTAATCTTTCCGGGTCATTTTCTTTGTGAGATCCATCTTCCTTTTAAATGTCTGTCATCAGCTTAGCTAAAAGTGGGGGCCAAATGACTCATTCCTTTCCATTCATACAGCTACTTATTAATAATGCTATGAAACATGAAGCTCTCCATAGAATCTTTATTATCCTTTACATTAATGATTTGTTAAATATAGTTCTCAAAGAATTGTTAAATGTACTTCCATTTCTAAGAAACTCATTCATAGTCAACACTTTATGTTATGGCCCATAAAATTCTATATCAACCAGAAAAAAATCCTGCATTGCAAAGCCTACTTCAACTCCACACCAATAACAGAACTCTTCGCTCCAGTAACAAACTTATTTTCACAGTAACTAAGTCAAATAATACAGCAGATGATGCCCTGTTTTCAAATTTTTTATCCAAAATATGGAATGCTCTACCCTATAACATAACTACTATGCCATCCTTCACAGAGTTCAAAATAGCATTAAAAATGCATCTCACTAATAACTGACTATGCTCTTGCACTTCACCAGGCTAGACCCTCCACTATGTTAGACCCTACAAATACAAACAATATAATAAAACAGATTGTTATGGTTTAGACCCTGATAACCTTTAAGAAGTTGTTGGTTTACACATGACTCCCTCCTGCAATGATTGAGGTCATTATATATATCTCTTTAGACTAATGAAACTATTACTGTAAGATTTCTCTGTTTTCACTAATTGTAACTGTTGTGCATGAATATACTACTATTAATTAAGACTCACCGTATTTTGTATCTAAATATACTTTTTAAACTTTGTAGTTTTTTTGTTACATGTTATTCATATGTGTGGAGCGTTTCTCCCCGGGCCTTCATTGAAAATGGACCTGTGTCCAGTGGACTATCCTGGTTAACAAATGGAAAATAAAATAAATAAATAAATAATAAATAAATTCTTCAGTGATGAGTGTTCAGGGGTAGAACCTGCTGATTTCTGGCATATATAATGCCATCAGAGTCACTACCCATGTATAGATACCATATGTTCCACATTTATTGGCCAGAGTCTACTATACTGTTCCTACTGCAGTTAAGCATGTGTATAGTGTCATGCTATTTTGCTAAACGCTGTGATCAGTTGCATATTTGTTTTTACTTATATCTGATATTTATTTGTCAGACATTGCTTGTCTAGAGAAATAATTGCTTTAATCAGTAAATGCGGAATTTTTTGTGTTGGCTGTATGCGCTTAAACATGACAGTACAGTTTATCTTCTTTGCAAGGGATATGATCTCACTGCTTGTTATGCACTGTAAGAAGATACTGATGTGAAGTTGCTCTATCTCGCCGTTCATTCTTACTGATGGGTTCAGAGCCGATCCCTCTGCTCTAAGATGGCCTACTACAAAGCTCGAGGATTTCAAGTAGCTCGAAGCCAAGTCCCTATCCCAATATGCACCTAGAGTTACCCCAGATCTAGTTTGCCATTGCAACTGATCGGAGGTTCTTGCTAGCTCAGGCCAGTAAAAACTTTACTATTATTCTATTTCTAAAAGGTCGGTGACATCGACTCCACAGATCTCGGAGCCGACTGTCTTTTCTTTTCGGAGCCGGTCCCCGGTTTTGGAACCGGTATCCGAAACTCCAAAATCTCTGCTACTTCAGTCGGTACCATCGATCCATTCATCTTGGTCTTCTGTTAGCCTTTCAGATTTGGATGTGGATTGGGTGGTGCTGAAGCTTTTACAGGCACCGGTCTTTGCAAAATTATCGGCTCTGACCCAGGTGGCTTCAGAGCCGAAGACCCTTATGCCAGCTATAACTCCTCCTTCTCTGAGCCATACTGGTCCTTTGGAGCTGGAGGAGTAAGACTTGCTGATTGTGGAGCCTTCAGAGCTGATGCCTGCTCCAGTGTCTTCGGTTCCATTCACTCTGATGTCCTTGGCACCGATCGAGGACTCTAGGAGCCGACACTCTCTGGTCAGGTCCGGGGAGGATAGTAGAACCGACTTGTCAGTTCTGACTCTGCCTCTCGAGGCTTTGGCTCGGATGAGCTTGGCTCCTACCTTGGGCTCAGAGCCCACTGTCCCGGCACCGGGGGTATCGACGGTTTCCTTGGATCCATCGGTCCCTTCGCATTGGAGCAGGATTGCCTTCAAAGCCATGAGGAGAGTTATGTCTCCCAAGACATCCTCAACCTCAGGTTCAGCTTCTTCATCCCCTAAAGCGCCTGTGTCTGCTTCTGCCTCACAGATCCTAACAAAGCGCAGAGACCCAGAGCCTCAGGAAGCCCCATTGGGTGGCCCATGCTCTTCTGAGACCTCACCAGAAGCTCCCACTGGTGAGGTTCCCAGGAAGAGAGTGTGTAAGAGGAAACATATAACTCCCCTCAGGAATCTCTAATATCTGATACTGACTTGGATGAATCAGAAGGGTCACCACGGTCCCCCACTGAGGATATCTCATTTGCAGAAATACTTGAAATACTTAGGCAGAAGGGTGAGTGGCAGTCCACCAACCCTACTGAGGATGGGTCAGTTCTCCTGAAGGCTTCTGGGTCTTAGCCCTACACCTCTTGGGTGTCTCTGCCCTTCGATGAGCTTATGCAGCTGGTTTCATGAAGGGTGTGGGAGTCTTCAGACACCATGGTGCCTGTCCCTAGGAGGCCTAATAAATTCATTTCTGCCCCCCCCAAGATAAATCCTTCTGACCCAAAGGTGTGCCAGTTGATGCCATGGTGGTGGCAGCAGCCACCACAAATGAAATGTCTGAAACTTCCATGTCTATCCATCCTCCTAACAGAGACTCCAGGATCATGGATAGATATGGGAAGTGCATGTTTAGTTCAGCGACTTTTGCACTTCGTTCGCTTAACTATTTAACCCATTTTACGAGACTACAAAGAGATTTCCTTAAAGAGCTGGGAGATACTCTTCAGGGTACAGTAGCTGCAGGAGCTACAGACAAAGTTGCCTTCCAGCTTGCTACCCTCAATGCCATTGTTAAGTTGTCCATGTGCCTCATTTCATATGCAGCTGATGGAACGAATAGGGCAGCAGGTACAGGAGTTGCTCTTAGGGGACACTCCTGGATGCGCTTGTGTTACTTCACGGAGCCCTTCAAGTCATCCTTTGTGAATACCCCTTTTGATGGCTCATCCCTTTTCGGGCCCAAATTTAAGGAAATTTTGACCAGGATTGAGCAGGAGGGAAAGACTCTGTCTGCCGTCGGAGTCTGTTTTTTCACCCCTACTAGACCCTATCCCAAGGGTCAAAGGGGAGGAAAAATGTGGTTCCGAAAAGCCCAAGGAGCCTTTCAGGACACACGTGGTGAACCCCCCTCCAGGAGCACAGGAGGGGGCAATAATGGAAGACACCGCCCTCGCACTCCTGAAAGGAGGCCCAACTGTCCTGCTCTGGAGGCAGTCGGGGGTCGCTTATCTTTGTACCCAGACATCTCGCTCAAAATAACAAATGGCAACTGGGTACAAAGTATCATTTCCAGAGGGTACTTCATCCCATTCACTACACCCCCTCCACCGACAAGAAAAATCCCGGACGTTCCACCCAGTTACAGAGAACAAGCAACAGTAGAGGTCCAGATGTTGCTAAGAAAAAGAGTCATCCAACCAGTCCCAGCAGACCAGACAGGATCCGGAACTTACTCAAGATTCTTTTTAGTTCCAAAAAAGACAGGGGACTGGAGATCTATATTGGACCTCAGCAGACTAAACAAATCTGTAAAGAAAGAGAAGTTTCAGATGGTCACGCTTCAGTTGATACTTCCCTTCTTAGGGAAAGACAATTGGATGTGCTCGATAGATCTCCAGGATGCGTATTACCACATAAAAATGGCCAGGACATCCAGGGATCATCTGCGCTTCCAGCTGGGAGCTAATCATTACCAGTTTCAAGCCCTGCCCTTTGGTCTCACTACAGCCCCCAGAGTGTTCACCAAATGCACCTGAGATGTTTAGGATTCCAGGTGTTTCTTTACCTAGATGATTGGCTCCTCACCGCCACCACCAGGCATCAACTTGTTCAGGCCAGGGAATCCACTCTGGCACTCTGCAACCAGCTGGGCGTTACAATAAACTCAGAAAAATCTGCCTTGGTGCCATCGCAGCATATCGTCTTTATCAGAGCAGAACTGGACACCACCACCACCATGGTAAGACTTCCAGTAGAAAGAGTCTTACTTCTCCATCAGCAGGTCCACATTCTAATATCCAAAAACAAGGTTCCAGCATCATAAGTTCTGAAATTGTTAGGTTTGATGGCAGCAGCAATTTTGGTCATACAACTGGGTCGTATGCACATGCGGATACTGCAATGGCTGTTGTTAACTCAATGGTCTTACCAAGAGCTCCCCATGTTTCACATGATAATGATCACAAACTCCTGCAAAAAGCACCTTCAGTGGTGGTTGACCTCACTTCATATTATAATAGGATGTTCATTTGATGTTAAGTTGTCAATCTCACCTTCATTCTTGCTGGATGGGTTCGGAGCCGAACCTCGGCTCCGACTCGGCCACTTACTAAAGCTCGAGAGCTAATTTTACCGGCTCGAGGCAAACCTATATCTCATGATGCTAGGTGATAACTACCCAGATCTCGTTTGCCGCTTTCGCTGACGAGGTGCGTTTTACCGGCTCTTGGTAAGTGTTGGGATTTTTCATTTTCAATGTTACCTTTGTACTTAGCCTTCCCACCCCCTTTCTTCATTTAGTTTAGCTAACAGTTATATTACACCCCTTTTCCCGTTAGTGCTAAATTTTTTCCCTTTTTATCCAATTTAATCCCTCCCCCTACTTTAGGCCTTAGGCCTGGTCCTTTCCTAGTTCCTGACAGGGATTCTCTGCTGTGTTTGTGGTGCGCTTGTGTATCCCTGTTTAACTAGTTTGTTTGGATTGGGTGTGTGTGTGTGTGTGTGTGTGTGTGTGTGTGTGTGTGTGTGTGTGTGTGTGTGTTTTTTTACTTGTGCCTTACTTCGACAGCAATATGTCGAAGGACACAAAGGTCTCAGGCTTCAAGAAGTGTGACTCGTGCTGTCAGAAGTTGTCTCTGACAGACGGTCACACTTCTTGTGTTTACTGCCTGGGACCCCTGCACCTGCAGGACTCTTGCTCTGTGTGCTATGCGTTCAGCCCAAGAGTCCTGCAGGAGTGCAGGAACAAATTGATCTTGAGGGGCTTATTAAAGCCTGAGGGCTCCCCGCCTGAGTCCGTGCTGGGAAGCCCTCGAAGCCAGCAAAACCATCGACTCCGAGTCCTAAGCCTTCGGCTGCTGGCTCATCATCTGTGGCAACATCGGCTCTGGCTGGAGCCGATGCTTCTGTGCCGTAGCTTCCAACTTTGGCTCCACTCAGCGCCGATACTACTGAGCCTTTACTTTCACGGTCGGTTCCAGCTGGAGACGACGTATCTTCGGCTCCTTCGGCTCCATCCATCTCAAGAAAAAGATCCAGATCTCCATCTTTGGAATCGATCCATTCGGCTCCAGGGTCGCCCTTGCTCTTGGAGCGGAGCCATCGGAGCCGTTCTTCTCGGTCATCCAGGCTTTCCGACCATGAGCTCGAGAGAGTGGTCAGTAGACTGTTAAAGTCTCAGGCGCTGGCCCAAATGCTTCATAGCCCATTTCATCAGACAGTGGCTATTTCAACTCTACCTACTATTCCTCCTTCGACTCTCCCTCAGAGTTCGGAGCCGGAGCTCCTCGGAGCCATGACTGTTGTGGCGTCAGAGCCGATACCTCCCCCTTCGGCTCTGTCATCATCTGCTCTGATATCCTCCTTGATGCCTTCATTGGAGAATTCCAGGCACCTGGTCTCTCTCGCCGGCTCCGAGGGGGCGAGTGGCATCGGACCCTTGTCCGACCCCGTTCTCCCTCTCGGAGCATCGGTGCTGATGAGCTCAGCCCCAACGTCGGCTTTGGAGCCGTCCCTGTCGGTGCGGCCTGGGGTTCCTACCTCTTCGGAGCGGGAGCCCTCTGGCCTATCTGATAGGGGAGCCTTCGAGGTGATGAGGAGCGTACTAGCCCCAGGGCATGGTCAACAGTCAGCTCCATCAGCTCCTCCCACTACAGTGCCTGCTGACATCTTTTCCCACTCTCTTGCTCCCGGACACAGAGATCCAACGCCTCAGGTTTCCCCACTGGGAATATCTTCCTCTTCCGAGGCTTCTCCTGACCCATCAGGTGAACCTCTGTGCAAGAGGACATGTAAGAGGAAGCATGTGGACTCCCCTGAGTCCATTACATCTGATACCAACTTGGATGAGTCTGAAGGATCCCCAAGGTCCCCCTCTGAGGATGTCTCCTTCTCAGACATCCTTGAAATCCTGAAACAGAGGGGGAACTGGTTTCCCTTAATCCTTCTGAGGATGAGTCGGTTTACTTGGAGGCGTTTGGTTCTCGACCCTCCACCTCCTGGGGTGTCTCTGCCTTTCTACCCCCTTATGGACGTGGTGGCATGGAAGGCGTGGACGGCCCAAGATTCGGTGGAACCTACCCCATGGAGGCCTTCTAAATTTATTATGGCTCCAGCGGACAGGCAATTTCTAACAAAAGGTGCCCCGGTTGATGCCATGGTGGTGGCTGCAGCCACCAAGAAGGAACTAGCCGATCCTTCAGTACCTATCCATCCTCCTAACAAGGATTCTAGGACTATGGATAGGTACGGCAAGCAGATGCTTTCTTCAGCGACCTTTGCCATGTGGTTGCTGAATTACTTGTGTCACTTCACCCGCCTTCAGAGAGATGTTCTCAAAGAGTTGGGTGAAGTTTTACAGGATCCGTCAGCTGCTGGGTCCCAAGATAAGATCAACTCACAGCTGGGAACCCTAAACTCCATTGTTAACTCCTCCATGTGGCTCATTTCCTATGCAGCCGATGGAGCGAGTAGGGCTGCAGGCACAGGTGTGGCCTTAAGGCGTCATGCCCGGATGCGGCTTTGTAATTTTCCAGACCCCTTCAAGGCGTCCTTCACTAACTCCCCCTTTGATGGTTCGACGTTGTTCGGCCCTCAATTGAAAGTCACCTTGACCAGATGCGAGCAAGATGGCAAGACTCTTTCTGCCGTAGGAGTCCATTTCTCCACCCCTTCCAGACCATATCCTAAGGGTCAAAAGGGTGGAAAAATGTGGTTCCGCAAATCACAAGGAGTCACGCCTGATGCAAGAGGTCAGTTTACCCCCAGAGGCAGAGGGGGTAACAACAACAGACACCACCCAAGAGGCAGAGGGTGTCCGCAGAATCAGGGTAACAGAGAGTCTCTCTCTGACAAACCCTTCCAACATCCCTGAGATGTTGCCCAACTGTCCACCTTCGGAGGCAGTCAGGGGAAGATTATCGCTGTACTCAAAAGTCTGGCTTTCCCTCACTTTAGACAAATGGATACAGTCGGTTATATCCGAGGGTTACAAAATTCCCTTTATCCAAACCCCAACTCAACAAAAGGGATCCCTTCCAGATGTTCCACCGAGTCTAAGGGAACAAGCTGTGCTAGAAATTTCAAAACTACTAGCAAAAAGGGCCATTCAGCCAGTCCCAGCAGACCAAATAGGATCCGGAGTCTACTCAAAGTTCTTTTTGGTACCAAAAAAAACAGGGGACTGGAGACCAATATTAGATCTCAGCATACTAAACAAGTTTGTAAAAAAGACAAGATTCCGGATGGTCACGCTACAGTCCATTCTACCCTTTCTGGGCAAGGACAATTGGATGTGCTCTGTGGACCTTCAGGACGTGTACTATCACATCAAAATTCACAGGCGCTCCAGGAGGTTTCTCCACTTCTGGCTGGGGGCCAGTCACTACCAATTCAGAGCCCTGCCCTTTGGTCTCACTACAGCCCCCAGAGTGTTCGCCAAATGTATGGCAGCGGTTACGGCTCACCTGAGGTGTCAAGGATTCCAGGTGTTTCCATATTTAGACGACTGGCTCCTCACCGCCACCACCAGGCATCAACTTCTTCAGGCCAGAGATTACACCATCCACATTTGCAGAGGGCTAGAAATCTCTATAAATTTCGAAAAGTCTGCCTTGTCGCCTTGTCAATCTATTATCTTTATAGGCACCAACTTGGACACCGTGCAGCTTTCAGCAAGGCTAACAGATCAAAGGATTTTAGATATCCAAAATCATGTCCATGTTCTGCTTCAGAACGACAGAATTCAGGCCAGGTATGTCCTGAAAGTATTGGGGCTCATGGCAGCCGCCATCACACTTCTTCCACTTGCCCATTTTTACATGCGTCTTCTACAGTGGATGCTTTTCGCCCAATGGTCTTTCCAACAACTCCCTGTGCACTACAAGATCATGATAACTCCAATTTGCAAAAATCATCTCTCTTGGTGGATGACCTCCCATCAAGTCCATCAAGGCAGACCCTTTATTCCACCCTCTCCGGTCGCCACGGTCACATCGGATGCCTCCCTGATCGAGTGGGGGGGCGTTTTCAGGGCGGGACAGTCCACGGCACATGGCAACCTTTCGAATGCCACCTGCACATAAATGTCCTGGAGATGAGAGCAGTGCTTTTGATGTTGCAAGCCCTCCAAGACTCTCTTCCCCTGGGGACTATTGCAATCCAAACAGACAATATGTCCGTAGTGTGGTATATCAACAAGCAGGGCGGAACCAAGTCCTATCCCCTGTGTCGAGAAGATCTCAGACTTTGGCAATGGGTGATCTCTTCTCAGCAGTTTCTGATAGCAACGCATATCCCCGGGAAGTCCAACTTCTTAGCGGGCAGGTTGAGCAGAGCTATCCTCATGCCACATGAGTGGTGTCTCAAACAATCTGTGACGGAAGAGATTTTTCAGAAGTGGGGCCTTCCTTGCTGTGATCTTTTTGCTACACCTCAAAACAGCAAATGCCCCGACTTCTTCACTCTCTTCCCCCTGCCAGGCCATCCTCCCAGAGATGCTCTAGTCCACGATTGGCCTCGGGGACTTCTTTACACCTTTCCACCCCTTCCGTTAATATCACAGGTAATTCAGAAAGCAACCGCCTTGAGAGCCAAGATGATTCTCATTGCCCCTTATTGGCCTCGACAGATATGGTTTCCATTCCTGCATCGTTATCTATTGGAGCAGCCTTGGCATCTGGATCCCGTGCCAGATCTTTTGGCCCATCAGTCGGGGCAGCTGCACCAATCCCTGCATTCTCTCAACCTCACTGCTTGGTTGCTCCACTTCTGTTCTTAGCCAGGCTTCCTATGATTTCAAATCCCGTCCGGGATATTATAGTAGCTTCCCTTAAATCTTCTACCAGAAGGATTTACACTAGTAAATGGCAATGTTTTTCCTTCTGGGCAAAGGCTAGAAATATAGATCCGTTCACTGCCCCAATTCACTCGGTCTTAGATTTCCTAGCTGAAATTTTTCATTCAGGGTCTTCATCCTCCACAGTAAAAGTTCAGTTGGCAGCCATTTCAAATTTTCACATAGGTCTGTCGGACTGCAGCATCATGTCCCATAAGCTTTGCAAAGCATTCCTGAGAGATGTTTTTTTACTCAAACCTCCGATCAAAGATCCTCCACCACAGTGGGATCTAAACCTAGTTTTAACATCCTTGATTCTACCTCCCTTTGAACCTGTGGCTTCCTGTTAACTGAAATTTCTTTCCTGGAAAACACTCTTCCCGGTCGCTGTTACATCTGCTAGGAGAGTATCTGAACTTCATGCCCTCTGCATTCGTACTTCTTACTTAGTCTTCCACAAAGACAGAGTTTCTCTAAGAACTAACCCCTCTTTCATACCCAAGGTGGCTTTGCAGACAAATTTAAATCAATCAATTGACCTCCCAGTTTTCTTCCCTAATTATACGAACAGGGCGGAGCAAAAACTGCATTGTCTGGATGTTCATCGTCAGCTCTGATATTAATTGGACAGAACTAAACAAATCAGGAAATCTGATCAACTCTTTTTATCTTATGCGGAAAATAGGAAGGGTTTTCCAGTATCCAAGGTAACCTTGTTTAGGTGGCTCTCTTGTTTGATCACGTATATTTACCAACTCAGAGGTAAAGAATTGTCTTCTAGGCCAAGAGCCCATTCAACCAGGGCACTAGCCACATCAACAGCCTTTCAAGCCAGACTACCAATAGACACTATTTGCGCGGCAGCCACATGGGCTTCTCCTCATACCTTTGTATCGCATTACAAATTGGACATGGCCTCCAGAAACAGCAAAAATGAAGGCGAGATTGACAACTTAACATTGAGAAGTTATGTACCTACCATAACGTTCCATGTTAGTTGTCTTCTCTCGCCTTCTTTCTTGTGTCCCACCCGCCATCCCCCTAGCCTGGACAGACCGAGACATTTTTCCCCTTTTTTGAAGGGTCCTGATCTTGCACTTTCAGCCAAATACCTTGTCCTAGGGTAACTTCAGTCTAGATAGCGTTCCCTTCGGGGTTATCCTTTTCCTCCTCCTCTCCAGTTGGAGGACTATATTGCCTAGGTTGTTTTTCAGCTACCAAACGAGATCTGGGTAGTTATCGCCTAGCATCATGGGATATAGGGTTGCCTCGAGCCGGTAAAATTAGCTCTTGAGCTTTAGTAAGTGGCTGAGTTGGAGCCGAGGTTTGGCTCCGAACCCATCCAGCAAGAAAGAAGGCAAGAGAAGACAACTAACATGGAACATTATGGTAGGTACATAACTTCCCATTTTACCCCCACCAGTGGCCACAGTGACCACAGACACTTCCCTGATAGGGTGGGGGGCATTTTTCAGGGAAGGACAACCCAAGGTACATGGACCGATCAAGAGACACATCTGGTTATCAATGTCCTAGAGATGAGAGCAGTACTTTTGGCATTGCAGTACTTCCAGGACTCTCTTCCTCTGGGTACGATTGTGATTCAGATGGACAACATGTCAGTCATCTGGTACTTGAACAAGCAAGGAGGAACCAGGTCATACCCCCCTTTGTCACGAGGCCCTAAGAGTATGGCAGTGGGCTATATCCACCCAGCACTTTTTGTTAGCAATGCACATCCCTGGGAAATCCAACATGATAGCAGACAAGCTGAGCAGAGCAATTTTGTTGCTCCGCGAGTGGTCCCTCAAGACAGAAATAGCAGACAGGTTATTCCACAAGTGGGGCCAGCCTTGCTGTGACCTGTTTGCCAGTCACATGAACATGAAATGCAGAAGCTACTTTCCCTTGATTCCCCCTTCAGGAGAAGCCCCAAGGGATGCTCTCGTTCATGATTGGCCTCCAGGTCTCCTCTATGCATTCCCACCAGTCCCATTGATACCCAAGGTATTACAAAAAGTGAAAGCCCTGGGAAGGACCATCATTCTAATAGCTCCTCATTGCCCTCATCAGATTTGGTTCCCCTTCCTTCAACTTCATCTTTTGGAGGACCCCTGGATTCTGGACCCAGTTCCAGACCTTCTGACACACTCGTCAGCGGAACTTCATCCTTGTCTGCAGTCACTGAGGCTGACAGCTTGGCTGCTCCAATTCCCATCATAGCGAGGTTCCATAACCTTTCTAATGAGATGAAGCAAATTCTCTTATCCTCTCATAAATCCTTTATGAGGAAGCTATACCTGAGCAAATGGAAAAAAATGTTCTATATGGACCTCTAAAAACAATATTGATCCATGATCTTCAATAAAGGAGCTGCGGCAGCAACAGTCTGTGTTCAACTTGCTGCCATCTCTAACTTTCATCTTGGATTCGAAGGGTTGAACATTATGTCACACAAATTATCCAAAGCCTTTCTCAAAGGGACTTTTCATATTGGACCACTTGTGAAATCTACCTATTCCCCATGGAATCTAAAGTTTATGCTTTCCCACATAATTCTATCCTCCATTTGAACCAGCTTCCTCATGTGACCTCAAATTTTTGTCATGGAAAACTTATCTTTTTAGTGGCTATTACTTCTGCTCGCAGAGTGCCCGAGCTTCAAGCCTTGTCCATTAAGCCTCCTTATTTGATTTTCCATGCTGACAGAGTCTCACTTTGAACAAACCCCTTTTTTGACCAAAGTTTGCACTGAAACTAATCTCAACCAAGTTATTGATTTGCCAGTTTTCTTCCCCAATCACTCCAACAATCTAGAGTACATGCTGCACAAACATGATGTTCACAGACAGCTCAGATTTTATTTGGATAGAACAAAAGATTTCAGGAAATCAGATCAGCTTTTTGTTTCCTTTTCAGACTCCAGGAAAGGTATGCCAGTGGCTAAAACAACTCTGTCTAAATGGTTATCTGATTGTATCACCTTTGCTTATTCAGCTGCCAATATGCCCTTACAGCATAAAATTAAAGCTCACTCAACCAGAGCAGTTTCTACATCTTCTGCTTTTTCTGCCAGACTTCCTATTGATAACATTTGTGCAGCAGCCACTTGGTCGAAACCTCATACCCTTATCACTCATTGCAAAGTTGACAGGGCCTCTAGGCACAGGGCCTCCTTTGGATCCATGGTCCTGAAAAATATATTCTCGTGAGCCACCTGAGGTAGATGGTGCTTGGGGCACTACCCATCAGTAAGAATGAACAGTGAGATAGAACAGCTTCACATAAAGAATTTATGTACTTACCATAACGTTCCATGTGAGTTGTTCATCTCGCCTTCATTCTTTACGTCCCTCCCTCCTATCCCCCTCCTGGGCTTTCAGAAGACCGAGATGCTAGATCCTTCCTGGTCACTCAACCCTTCTATACTTTCTCTCTTATGGAGTTATAGAATGACATATGGTATTATTATATGCAGTAAACAAGATCTGAGGTAACTCTAGGTGCATCATGGGATAGGGACTTAACCTCGAGCTACTTCAAATCATCGAGCTTTGTAGTAGGCCGACTCGGAGACGAGGGATCGGCTCTGAACTCATCAGTAAGAATGAAGGCGAGATGAACAACTCACATGGAACATTATGGTAAATACATAACTTCTTTTTATCATTATTCTTGGAGCAGGGCACTACATTGGAAGTTCAGGTACACATTCCACTGTCTGCAGGCAGTTTTTTAGGTTCACTTTCTGATGATTCCTGATAAGAGTTCAAATTAGAAAACATTTAAGACAGTTGCTGAAAATGACTACTACTGTTACTGTAGCACAAATCCCCATTCTCTCTGTAGCATGAAGTGATTTGGAGAGAATAATTAAAGCCATCAAAAAATGCATATTAAGACTTTTAGCTCTATCCCATGCATGTAGTTTATCCATTAAACCAAGGAGATTGTAACTAGCTTCAGAATAAATTAGTTCCTCCATTTCTTTATTGCCTTCAGCATATACTAGGAACAGCAGTTCAGCCTCCTAACAGCTACTATACATTAATGACATACTGCTTTGTCTCTGATCATGTCAGCATCCTCATGAATATGTTGACATTTGCAGACCTGAAGAAGCTGTTAATTTTTCATGTGTTAGCAGTACATTTAGGCTTCCATAAGACAGCAGACTTCATAAAGTGTCATCACTGACTGCTTATGTCCCATTATGTTGTCAGGCTTTGGACACTTTTTGAATACTCATATTACTTCCCTGAATATTCAGAAAATTACTTTCATAATGGGAGGCATTAAACAGCTTGGTATGTTTACTTCATGTGAATTAAGTAAAAAGGGAATCATGTCAGAAAGACTTTATGTGATAGATTCCTGTTCCATCTGACTCCACTGACAGGCTAGGAATAAATATTCAAGTTACCTTAAGATGTCTCCTTTCATGCCATCATTCATAACAGCTTTACTATACTGTATATCTCTACCTTTAGGTTCGGCACAGAGGGCATAGATATTACCGAAAAAGGGCGATCTAAAGTTATTAAACATTCCTGAATCTAAAAGTAATGTTGTTCTGCTTGTACTCAAGTCCCCCAAAACCCCATACCCGAGAGTTGGTGATACCTGATTAGCTGTTTATACTAACTACAGTACCAGACAAAATATATTTCCCCAACAGCTTGTCATCATGAGTGGTTAGCTAGAATTCGAATAGTGGGCAGTTCATGAAAAATAGGCTATCATCTGAGTTCAGTTTAATCACAAATCTCATTTTCTAGTCTGTCAAGGCACGTGTTGCTTTATCAGAAACACACTTGTTTCAAGAAATTAATTATGACATAGGATAAAGTATAAAATCTTATATGGAAGATATTCAAGAAAATAGCTCAAAATACCTACAGCTGGTGGCATACAGGGCTACAGCCCTAACAAAGGCCCAGGCAATCTGAGTTAAAACAGCATCTTGAGCACTTGACAGCGCAGGCACTGTGGAAGGGTGTGTCCATTTTTTTAATATCTCCGAATCTTTTGGGTTTCTAATGCCATGATGGGAATAGACCCCATTCCCATGTCATAGTATCTTCAAACTTCATGAAATTAGTATTGTTTCAATGTTTGATGTCAGCCAGACGTGCTCTTCGTATCACCCGCAATGTGCTCAGTAATGACTCCTTCTGCAATTCGTACGGAGTTACGTGTATTGGTAACATACCTAAATACAGTTGTAGATTCTTTTTTATAAGACCCATTGCTCATACTACTATTGGGACTCTCTGGGTATCTTTATTCCACATTGCTGTTGTTTCTGCCTGCAAATCCTGATATTTTTTGACTTTGTGTCTCTCTGTACACAAGACATTGTAGTCACTGGGTGTGGCAATTTCAATGATCAGTTCTACTCTTGCCTTCTTTTCATGGAACACTATATCCAGTTTTCTAGCATCTGTTTTTTGAACTGTTGGCAATGGATGATCCTATGTGATGTAAACTTCATAATTTTCTATGATGCTTTGTGGCTTATGTTTCCAGTGTTTTTCAATCACTTCAGTACCATAATGTTTTCACAATCCCCACTGCAACAATCTTGCCACATTATTATGCCTTTCAGTATACAATCCTTCTGCCATTAGTATGTCACAACTAGCAACGAGATGTGTGACTGTTTCCAATTCGGTTTTACGAAACCTACATTTATCTGTTTCTCCTACATGTTCAATGGACTTTGTAAACCAACATGTACGTAGCCCACTATCTTGGGCCACCAATATTAACCTTTCATCTCTTGGTTTGAATTTACCTTTCCTTAAACATTCCTGCATTCATTCCTGAGCAACATGAGGTTCTTCCATAAGTTTTCTGTACTTGCAACTATATTTATGCATTTTCCACATTTCTTGCCTTCTCATCTGGTCCTTTACCTTATATTTTTTCTTTTGTTTTTTGGCACATTCTGTTGCTGCCTGATTTTTATCTACTTCTGGTTTGATTTTTTCCATTCCTACTTGATGCCGATATGCCTCTGCTAGATTAAGTAGAGAAGTCATTTTAGATTTATTCTTCTCATGTTTCAAAATGTTCACTATGTTTGGGTCTTGTCAGTTCAGCAGAAATGTGTGGAGTCCCTTGACTGCAGATCTATACATATAATGAATTTCAAGGAAGCCCATCCCTGCTTCAGAACAAGGAATGTATACTCTTGTTATGCACTATTTTTTTATAAATCATTTGGTGAGCATGAAGCATCCTTCTTGTTTTCCTGTCTAATCTATCCAACACATTTTGGGGCCAGTCAATCATTCCAAGACTGTGAGTTAGGACAGGAAGAACAAATTGGTTTATAGCTTGGATTTTGTTCCTAGATGTCAACACTGTTTTCAAGATTAATTTAAGTCTTCTAAAGTATTCCTTGTAAAGACTGGTAGAGATGGGTGAAGGCTGCCAGCCTAGCCAGACAGAATTGTGCAGATAATGCTATAATTTGTAAATATGAATGTTGAACTTATGTGGCAACATTGCCATCTGTTGTAAAGAAAGCTAAGTCAAGCATTTCTTGTTGGTCCTTTGAAATTAAACTGATTTCATCACTGCCTTTGACGTTTTACAAGTCGGCTCCAGTCCGGTTAGATGAAGGCTACCTGCCTATTGTTTTAAGGCTATAGTTAATGACCAGAATTTACATGTGGAATGTCCTTTATTGCTGTAAGTATAAAAGAATGTAAATGCAGTTTCTGTCAGCTTGGGAACACCAGGAAGGTGTAAAAGATGATGTAATGTTTAGCAGAACTGGAGTTTCAATTTAAACAGTGAGAAACAGAGTTTGTTAAGCATTTTTGTCTGACTATCCAACTCACAGCACTGCCTGTTGCTCTATGTAATTAAGTTATTATAGAAGTGTGTTTTCTTGTAGCAATAGCTAGGAATTAGAAAATTTAGACTTAAATGTTGTTCTGTGATGTCAGAACTGTACTGCTGATTTATTTTAAATATTTTTGTGTGATCTCTGAACTCTCTTGACTAGCACTGACTGTGTAGTAGAAATTATTGTCTTGTGGTTTTAATTATTTATTATTAAATATTTTAAAACATTTTAACTGTGGTTGGTTTGTGTAGAGATAATTTAAGCTCTTTAGAGTACTTGTATGCCTTTGGTAAAATTGTACAAAGCCACTCCTATAGCTTTAGCCCTGGGCTATACTACCAATTGGATAATAATATTGCACAGTAATAATTGGACACCCTTTTAAGGGCCTTGAGTAGCTGATAAATATTAGCTGGGTGGTGGCAGTAATTACTACCGTATAATCTGGGTAAAAGGGACACAGCTGGAGAACCTGTGCCAGCCTTCCCCAGAGGTGTATGTGTGGTTGTATAACCTCTTATCTCAAAGTGTTTGTGTGTGTGTGTTTCAGCTAGTTGGGCAGGGACATGAAGCACTGGTTGGACAGAGAGGGTGCTGGAGATTTTATCTTGCCCAGCTGGCTGAGATCTGAACCCTATAACTGTGTCAGTGCGGAGTCTTATTGGGGACCTGAAGAGCAAGGGAGCGACCAGCCCCAGACTGACTGTGATCTCTGTGTGCTCTTAAGGGAAGTTGCACTTTACTGTGTGTATTTGTTATCCTTTCCTCATATATGAGATGCCATCTCTGGTGTTAGTGGTCAGGATTGAGGCTCCCTGATTGCTGTGCCAGGGCACGGGCATCACATTCCTTACCAAGTTTTATTTGCATTTGTTCATGTTTTATTGTTTATCCTTCATCAATTCCCAAATATTTATACACTCCCTCTTGCTCAAATTCTTTTATATCACATTCTTGTCCCAAACTGATGTTTTCCTGGTGCTGCAGTTTTCTTGCTTTAAAGGTTGCTTTTGCACATTTATCAAGACCAAATGACATTCTTATATCATCTGAAAAAGTTTTGACAACTTGCAATTGTGTTTTCAGTTCTTCATCTGATGAGCTATACAGTTTTAAATCAACAAAGAGAAGATGAGAAGTCTTTACACTTTGTTTTCTAGGAGCCAAATTGTAGCCATGGCCTAAGCTGTTAAGTAGACAGCTTATTGGGTTAAGGGCAAAGCGGAATAGCAGTGGTGACAGAGAGTCATCCTGGAATATCCCCCTTTGAATTTTTATCCCTGGGATAATAATTTGTCCTTTATCATGGCTTAATTGCAAAGGGGTCTGCCACTGTTTCATGGTCACTGTAATGTAGTCAATCAGTGTGGAGTGTATGTTATACATTTTTAAGCACTCTTTTATGAATGTGGGGTACTATCAAATGCTTTTTTTGAGTCAGCCCATGCCATACTTAGGTTCTTCCCCTTTTCACAGTTCTCCACTATGACTTTATTTAACAACAAATGATCCTTTGTTCCATGACTTTCTTTTATTGCCCTTTTGTTCTACTTCCATAATTGAGTTTTCTTCTAAATTACTATAAACTGTCAGCATCAATTCCCATGTATAGTTTATACATCATTGGAAGGCAAGGTATTGGTCTAGAATTTTTAGGGTAGCTTGCAGGTTCACCCTTAAGTATAAGCACTGTTTTTCCTGTTGTTAGCCAAGTTGGTGTCTGTTCAGGTTGCACATATAAATAGTACTTACTCATGGTTAAATCTTCATGCAAACATGTTAATACTTTTAACCAAAAGTCAGGTACTGCATCTGGGCCTCGGGTTTTCCAGTTAGAGGCTTTTCTTAAATTTGCTTCAATCTCTCTAGCTGTACTTCATCCCATTTCATATCCTGTACCTTTAAACTTCTTATGCTTTCTTTTACTTCTTGTATCCATTTAGCATCTTTGTTATGTTCCACAGGATCTTCATATATATTTCTCCAAAATATATCTATTTCTCCTTTTTTGGTGGTCTTTCAGTTCTTTTTACCTTGTTTCCCAATTCTCTATAAAACTTTTTTGGGTCATCAATAAATTGCTTATTTTGTGCTTTTCCTTTATATTTATTTGCGTATCTTCAAAGTTTTCCCTGTCTGTGCAAAGATTTTTAGTTTGTCATTTACGATAGTGCACGATAAATCCTGGTCTGTTCTAATACTGCGCATTGCTTTTATCACGTCTATCTTTCTTAGTATTTTTGTTGATCTGTTCCCTCTTGTATATTCTTCTAACAGTGGCACTTCTTGTCTTAATTGCTTTATAGTTTTCTTTATTCAATACTTCCATGATGGTATTTGATTTCCCCCCTTCCTTTCCCTCACTACCCTGTGTTCGTGTGGTAGAATTTTATCAGTTATTAATTTAGCTGCACAGTAATATATCCTGTTTACTTCTGTTATATCACATGGATCTCTATGGACAGTGCTAATTACTGTGTTCATTTGTTTTATCAAACTTCTGACTTTTTGGGGTTTTATTGACCTTCTGCAGTGTATTTCTTTCATTGATCTTAATATGTGTATGTCTATTAAATCAAGCAACTCTTCTCTTAGCTCATTTTCTTCTAAACTGAGGGCACATTTTTGTTTTCCATTTCCTATGGGCATTCTGTAGAAAGTTCTATAGCATCTTCCTGTGGCACATTCTCTTCAATTTCATCCTTTGCCATTCGTTGCTCTGTCATATGGGAACTCACTGGCCTATCACTCCTCAATTATGACTGCATTAGAGTTTCCTGTTCCTTCCCTTGCTGTCTAGCTTCAAGTGAATATTTATACTGGTTTCCTGTGGAAGGTGCCAAAATATCTTCATATGGCATCTGACCAATTGCTTCCTGTTCCACTGGTTTCCCCTTAATTTGGATATCCATTGCACTGTCCCGTTGTGGTGCTTTCTGAGTTAGATTTTCTACACTGAATCCTTCACTTCGCAGATATTCCATGACCTCAATCATTCACTTTGCAGCTACTCCATAACCTCAGTTTCTATTTCTTTAACTTGTCTCTTACTAATCTCCTTCTCTGCTTTTCCTCTTTGTCTACTTATTTTTGTATTGTAAAGTTTTCCATGTCTGGATCCCTTTGTCTGTATTTCTCTTCAAATGTCTTTGTTGCTGCTTTTTTTGTATTGGTTAGTTTTGCTTTCTCCTTTGCATAAATATTACACCATATTAAATCTCTTTTTCTTTACCTTGTCCATATTTCTTCTTCATATGTCTCCTGATCTTACTACTTCTCTTTACTTTGGGGACTCACTCCATCATGCTGTGATGTAACCTGTGTTAGACCTTCTGCACCAAATCCTTCACTTCGCAGTCTTCAATTTCTATTTTTTTAACTTCTACTTTACAAATCTTCTTTTCTAGATTCCCTCTTTGTGATATTATTTTTTTATTGTGAAATTTTCCATATCCGGATGCCTTTTCCTGTATTTCTCTTTAAATATCTTTGGGGCTGCCTTCTTTATATTGATTAAATTGGCTTTCTCCTTTGCATAAATATTGCACCATATCAAATATCTCTTTCTTTCCCATGTCCATATTTCTTTTTTCTACTTTTCAAAAATTTCCAGGTTTTGTTGTTTATATTTTCACACTTCCTCAGATGCTTCTTTTGCTAAACAGATCAACTTTTCCTGATCTATATACTGTTTTTCACAAATCTGTTGTATTAATGAATATAAATTTTATTTGAAGCTTCTGATAGTTTTTCTTTCTTCTAATTGTTTTCTTAATCATTTTGTATATCTTGTGTCTGGAAAGTCTGGGTTTTTTGCATAACAGCAACAGTACATAATTTCTTTCTTATCCTTGATACTCCACTTTATCGTCTTTATGGCTCTTTGGCCTATCAGTTTTTGTGATTTTTGTGGACTACTACTTCCTTGTACAATGGGGGGGGGCATCCTCCATCAGGGCCTGACTTGGCCACATTGTAGGAATGTTTCCATATTTTGAGGCTTCTACGCTGTCATTTTTTCCAGTCCTGACACCAGTGTGCCTATCAGGATTGGGCACTTTTTTATCCTGGGTCTTGTGCACCCAGCTGTCTTTTTTAATTTTTAACCTATTTCTGTCCATAATATATGCTATATAAATGCAGTCTATATATCAATGTCGCCTTGGTGAGATTTTGTGAAAAACAGGGTCCACCTCATGAAGATGCTCACCAAGACTTGATGATGACTTCAGTTTCAGCAATAATAGTCTCATTTACTTGCTGACTTATAATTTCTCCATTCTGTCCATTCTAAAAGGGAGGGTGATGTACACTCAGGATCATATGTACTTTGATTGACTTCCCATGATTGAGATCAGAGAAGTAACTATTCAATGAATCGGGTGGGTTAGCACAGTGGTCCTATTCATGTCAAAGCCTTGCAGAAAGTAATGGGTTTTGATTTGAAAAACAAAGTAAGGGGTTTTAAAGCACTGACATTCACTGCATGCCCCACCTATGGGTTCGCATTGCAAGGATGCAAGAGAAGCGGAAGGAGAAATTTTTGAAAATCTCAAACTATTCCTGATAGCTATTTATTTGGTGGCACCACCTGACCGACCCTTTTTCCCTATGAGTGAATGCACCAATTTGCTGAGTGGGGCTGATGACTGGCAAGCAGCAAGGGTAAGGAGAAACAAAAATAAACTAGTTGAAAAACAAGAGCAATTATAGCCTGCAAGGAATGGTAGGGTCTAGTCTTCAAAGGCCTTTGTTGATGTTAATCCGTTCATACCATATGGTCTATATGGGTTTCTAGACACCTAGTCAGAATAGTCTTTATCTGGACTGTCTCAGACTTAATGTCAATATATCTTGAAGGCATCTTTTAATATACACTAAAAATGTAATAGCTTACTTTGCAAGGTGTATAGCTGTTAAGCCACAGGGTCAAACTATTATTATGAATTGTGTAAGTGGAACAGAATGTTTAGTGTGTGATCAGTAATATTCACATGTATGCTCATTTAAAAAGTTATTTCTGCAATTTTACTGTGCACTGTTTTTAACCTTTGCATCTGAATGTGAGCATTGTGTTGATTGTATTTACCCAAATGTAGAGTGCATATACTGGATTACTGTAACTGTTTTGTAGGACTACTTGTCAATCATTAGGACACACCTGTTACCTCAACACTCTCCCATGCCTGCTAAACACTATGATGTAATTTGAACATATATTGCATTTACTAGGGCAATGCTAACTCTGTCAACTATTCAGTATTTCCCACTGTGGCTACTGGTATTTAACAAATAGACTTCCTGAATCTTTGTTGTTACCCTGTAGGCTGTGCGTGTACTAAACTACTAATTCCTGTACTATTCTCTGGTATGCTTATCCTCCCTCTTTTTTCCCACTGTTAGAGCTAACACACAGCTATATACAGCCTAAAGGAAGTGAATGTACCCAGGAATGTTATTAGTGCGTCACATGTGAGAATTAATGTTGTGCTCATGTACCTGGCATGTACCTTACCTCATAATAGTATACTATATCCTAACCTCCCATATTCTCGATGCACATGCACCCACTGCTTCCCCCAAGTCAATACTTAGCTCATATAACATTTTTACTATTGCCTACCCATAACAAGACTTTATTACATCTCTTTTTGTCTTCTTTTTCATACAGCTGTAGCTCTGCTTCACTCGTGACTGCCCCCGCCCCCATCTAAGTGAAGACTTTCTGAAAATTATCCTGCAAACAAGTGAAGGCAAAATGACTCACTACTGGGAGTTTTACTGTCTGAAATAGTCTTATGTAGGTGTATTCCCTGTTAACTAATTACTGCATCTAGTTGTTAGTGCTTTTACTTAACTTTATTTTATTGGCATAGCGTACACACTTAGGTATTTTCCCCTTCTTCCACTCCCTGTCATTGCAACTAACTGTGAATAGCTGGCAGCAGAACACCACCAAACAGCCGAATCTTAGCCCAGATAAGCAGCTCATCCTGTAAGCAGGACAGTGCTCTACAGATATTTAAATTGTCCAGTATTTCTGTCTACTGTAAAGTCACCCAAGTCTCTTCACAGCAGTTATTTTTCAATTCACAGTGAATAAATAGTGGAAACACAGTAACTGGCATAATCCCTGCGATTAAGGCACAACGCTGCTTACCTTCATTATTTAGTCAGACTCCTGATACTTTTTTCAGCTCTTACCACCAAAGTAGGGCTCTGCCCGCTACACTCCCCCTTGCGTCTCTCTCCCACCCACCCCCTAGCTCATTTCCTTTATACCTAACCTTACTGCACACACACCCAACCACCATCCCTCAGCCAATCATGCAAACAACCACCACCACTCCCTCCCCCTCTTTTGCTGTCATATTATATACTCTATATACAGCACCTCCCCACTCACAAAGTTGCTATAGTCCATCCTACCAATATACTATCAACAACCCTACACATTCCACAGGATTATCTCAATACACTCCTACCTCTTCTAACAAACCATCAAATAATTCTAACACTAGGACTCACCATCACAGCCCATCTAACCTCACTCTACTTCAAAAACATTACAATCCCCAACATGTCATCCCACCTCAACCTCACTTCCAACATTCACTAACTGCCCCTTACCCATCTCACCCTCACTCTTTAACCACACCACCTATGACCTACACCCCTACAAACTCCTCCATTATCAAAGCAAATCAACCGTATCCATACAATGTGACTTATGCTTCTCCAAATACCTACAAACCATAATAATCATTGCCTCTCACCTGCTATGCAATGGCAATATCAGCCCCAACCCAGGTCCAATAACAAGTCCAACAAATCACCAAAATCAGCCTAGAACCAGTACTAGCCTGCTTAAGGAAACATCCAATATTCTAATAATAAATCATGACATAAGAAGCATCCTTAACAAAACCACTGAGCTCCATGCAACCATAGCGTTATACTTACCTGACATCATCTTCCTCACAGAAACATGGCTTAAACCACATATTAAAAACAAAGAAATACTTCCCCCTGGTTATAGCATACTATGAAAAGACCGTACAGCTAAAAGAGGAGGTGGAGTCGCTCTCCTATATCAGAACAACATCAGTGTTGAACTATTTAACATAGAAATCCCTGCATTTAATAATACAGAGATCCTACTTGCTAAGGTAAGCCTAAATACACAACAACAGCCAAATATCTTAGGATCATATATCCCTCCAGGAGATAACATCAAAACCCTAGAATCTCTTCTCCACTGGGCATCAGAAACCCTCCCCCACAAAACCATTAAACTAGGCAATTTTAATATTGATTGGGCCTCACTTAAATCACCCCAGCCCTCAAATCATATTAACCTTTATGGCTTCTCACACCTTATACAAACCCCTACTAGGGTAGACAAAACCTCAAAAAAAAGAATCAATACTAGACTGGATTCTCAACAATCGCCCATCTTCCACCCATAATTTTGGTATACTACCTGACACTCTAAGCGACCGCCTCCTAACATTCTTCATCAGAGACCAAACTAAATTCACTAGAACTAGCTCTCTTAAGCAAGTCAGATACACTAAAAACTTCAGGGCTGATGACTGTAATACAGCCCTTAAACAATCTAACTGGTCCCCTCTTTTTACACTTCTTTCAGATGAAGCACTTGAGTATTTCAACACTATCTTCTTAGGGCTTCTCAGCCAACTTGCCCCACCAAGACAGATCCACACTAAAACCATCTATGCCCCATGTCTTACCAAGAGCACTAGGCAACTTATGAAACAAAGGGACAAAGCATGGGACATCTAGCGCAAAAACAAAACTACTACTAATATGAAACATTCTTAGAACTGAGAAACACTGTAAAAAAACAGATCAGACTAGACAAACAAAAGTACTATAGTGAAATTCAAACTAAGCAAAATACCAACCCATAAAAGTTCTGGGCCACTGTAAACAGTATTCTCCAACAGGTAAATCACCAACTTCTCATCCAAACATAAATACCACGTCTATAAACACAGCTATCCAATTCAATGAGTTCTTTACCAACTCTATACTAAAGCTGTCAACAGACCCACCCTCCTCAACCCCCACTATGCCGTATAACCCATCAAATAATGCCAACTCCTTCACCCTTCAACCTGTAACAACTTACACCATCTATAGACACCTAACCAAACTTAAACCCACCACCCTAGCAGTAGACAAACTACCTGCCAAATTCCTACAAATAGTCAGCAAAGCCATTTCCTACCCAATCTCTATAATCATTAACAGATCAATCTCAGAACAAAAGGTGCCACTTCTCTGGAAAATCTCCTACATTATACCAGTACACAAAGCGGCACCTTCACCGACCTAACAAACTACAACCCCATAGCTATACATTCCCCACTGGCTAAAATACTGGAAAAATGTATCCACACCCAGATCCTAACACATCTTCTCTCCAACAATTTTCTTGCTGAAACTCAACACAGATTCCACCCCAACCATAGCACTAACACTGCACTCATCCATTTTAGTAACCTAGTAAATATGCAATGCAACAATGTCCGACTAGTGTCTGCAGTTTTCCTTGACTTATTACAGGCATTTGATACAGTTTCCCATACAAAACTTCTAACATCACTCTCAGAATTAAAACTAACTACCCCACCTTAATCTGCTCTGCCCCCACCCTACAACAACTTCACATCAAGCCCCAAGAAGCCTTTACATCCATTGAAACCTGGCTAACAAACTCCCAGGTAATACTAAATCCTAAAAAGACCCAACTTATTCTCTTCCATCCTTCCAAAGCAGCAGTACCTATTCCCACATTGTCAATTTCTGTATCAGATACTTCCTCTATATCCCCCGTCACACAAACTAAATTACTAGGGGTCATTATTGACAATAATATGAAACTGGACAAACACATAGCTCATATAATAACCAAAACTCAACAAAAAACTAGGTACTCTTTACATATGTAAAAACTTCCTAACCAGCAAAAGTAAAGTTACCATAGCTCATACCCATCTTCTCTGTACCTTATTGTATGCTTCTCCTGCCTAATTAATCTAAAGAAGAGCAATTTAAACAAGCTATCAGTATGCTACAGCAAAAATAGCAAAATTCACCACAAACTCCTTCTACTGCACCCACCACTGTGAAGCCCTAAACAGCTTTCCTGGCTGGAACTCCCTAACACCTTAGCTCTAAACCAACATCTTCTAGCTCACCAAATACTGTACCAGCCTGACAAAACTCCAGCCTTACAAGACCTGATCACTCTCTACTCCAGTAACCAAGAACTTAGATCTACTAACGAGGCACTAATCACAATCTCTAAAAGCCATTACAGCTCTGGTGACTCCCTGTATTCTAGCAACATTGCCAAGACTTGGAACTCCCTATCACTACAAATCAGGGTACAACCTAACAAAACCATCTTCAAAAAACAGCTTATTTCCCACCTAAACAACTCCTGGATATGCAACTGCACCTGGCTGACATATTCTAACACCTTTCCCCTACACTATCCAACCTCTTCTTTAAAACTCCCACAGGTGCACTATATATTATCACGTTACTTACCAACTCACTGCCTCCTACTCCCCACTGTCCCATCTATACCCGCTAACTCTCCCCTAGACTAAGTTGAAAAGCTTTCCCTTAAAATGTCAATGGACTTCATATTAACTTGTCTATATTCTGCTCCTTTGACAAATTGGCTAGTATTTTTAGTTTTTCCTTTCTTCTCTTATCTTAATTGGATCTTCAACATTATCTGGCTAGTATTTTTTTTAGTTTTTCCTTTCTTGTCTTATCTTCAGTACGTCTTCATGATTATATCTACTAAACATACTCTGTGAACAACAATCATATGTTGCTACCTGCTATACTTTTAATTGTATGTGTAAACCACAATGTTCATGTAAATATCTTATGTATAGTATGCTAGCAATTTTTCTGGAGCTTTTCTCCCTGGGCCTCTGTTGAAAATGGACAGCTCTGTCTGGTCGGACCTCCCTGGCAAACAAATGTAAAATAAATAAATAAATAAATAAATAGTCAAAGAAAATCCTTGCAGCAGACACATAACTGTGTAAATATGTCACAAGATTGGGTGTTTATACTAGCCAGCTATGATCCAAATGTCAAACACATCTGTTTTTTTCTTCTGAGGTAGAATATACCTCTGAAGGCAACATTCAGTTAAGCAGAGTAAAAGGTAGTTCTGTCTCAGCATGGGTGGCTCCACACCAGGGCATGCTGAGCAAATAACCAGTTGTGAATGTGAAGTACTGTGCAAGTGACTGACATCATAACTGACCTTAGGCATAGGCAGCTGCGCTACTATTGGCCAAGGATGCTCTTCCAACTTTTTTATCCTGTCTTACCAGTCAAGAACAGTTTCAGCTGCAGTATCCTGCAAGCTACGCATCATCTTGGTTTCCAGGCTTTTTGGTCAGTCCCCACCCATGACCAAAGGCTGTGTGAGGCTCCATGATTCATTTTCTGCATTGCTCTCGATGGGACTGGCCAGAAAGCATGAAAACTTTGACTTGTGGAAGGTGCTAACAGCACTGGGAGTATGTGGTAGGTGGCATCATAATGGTTATTTGTAGCAAGTCTTTTGTTTTTTTACCCTGACAAGCAATCAGATATCATAGTTCCCAGCTCTCAGTTGTTTGCCTCATATCTTTGCCCTTTCCCTCATAAAATGTTTGATGTCTGGTAAATTACTGAGGATTATGGTCAATCAATAATGCCAGACATTAGAGTTTTCTGCTTCTGATCATTCCACAGATGAACATTAATGAAAAACCTGTTGTTCTATTAACTTTTTAAGTAAATTAGAATATTTAAAAATTGCCCCAGATTTTAGCTCTTTTGTCATCCCTTATTTTTGGCTTTGTCCCTGATTCTTGAGTAAAGATGTTGAGAGGTATACCAGATATTCATACATTTCAACTGTCCCAGATGATTTTGCCTCATGTTATGATGTGTTCCTTGTAAATCAGGTAGTTTTCTGGTACATACTTGAAGGTTGCAGACACAAACGTAATGGCAGACATTTCAGCTTTCAATTTTGTATTTTTTTGTAAAATGCATGTTAATGTAGAATGTGATATTTAGTATAAGGAACATGAAAACCTAATGCAGCTATGTGGCCCTCATTTATTTTGTTTTATAAGAGTGGCATCCACAATGCACACAAAGTAATTATAGCTGTATAATTGTGTAATTGCTGCGGTTGTTTGTGTAGGAAAATGACTGCTGTTTTTTCATTATTTTGGCTTTGTAAGACTGATGTAATTTGTGTGAAACAATATGCAATAGTTTCATGTTTGGCTACTTTGTAGGTAACACAAAGATGAAGTACATTACATGGCCATCATTGTTTATTGCAATCAGATGTCTGAAGTATCCACACAAGTTGCTATAACTGCTTGGTGAGGGTGGAAGTTGTCTGTGGATGAAAATAACTGAACCTGTTATTTTTAGATCAGTTTAAAAAATTCTGGGAGGGGGGAGTTGCAGTATATTTAAGAGTAAAAAGTTGGATAGAATTTCCTTCACTTTCCATCACAAACTTCAGTATTGCACATAATAAGTGGCATCTTTGGTGGCCTGGCGAGGGTATGATGTGTAAGAAAGCAAGTAGTCATTGGCACAGAGGCAAAGAGAGTAACATGCTACTTGGCTCTGGTTGAGTTCTTGGCTGTAGCTTCTTCTGTAGAGTTTCCATGTCCCTCCCTGTCTCCTTGTGGGTTTATCCATGTACTTCTCCCAACACCCCAAACACCTAGCACAGGTGTGTTGTCATTCCTTCAATTTGCTGTAAGTAAGCGTGCTATGCATGTGTGTGTGTGTGTGTGTGTGTGTGTGTGTGTGTGTGTGTGTGTGTGTGTGTGTGTGTGTGTTTTCATCTTGTGATAGACCTGGCTTGTCAGAGGCAGGGAAAAGGTGAAGAGTATGACAAAATATGAGGAAAATAATAAAAAAGTAATCTAGATGGTGTGCAGAAGCTTGAATGGGGTATAAGAGGGGCATCAGGAGATGTGCATGGTATGTGGAGGGGAGCATTGGACAGTGTGTTATCACCATGGAGCTCTTCGACTAAGGCACCATTTCACCCAAGCCTGTCTTTTTACTTTTTTTTTTTTTATGTGCATTCAGTCTGCCACAATCCCATGACATCACCATAGTAATAAAACATGAGTATCCTACTCACTTCCTATTACTACACAGTCTAAGCTCATCCAGTGGCAGATTAAGTGTGCCTTGGGCTCCAGGCTGTTTTCAAACCATAGGACTCTCCCTCACACATTTTTAAGACCATGAATAAATGCATGTGTTCTTTGATTTGCTTTTTTGATTATTTTAAATTATATTTCTTGTTTCACACAGTAGCATTTGTTAAAGTATACATTAAACTGTATAAAGATCACTAGTATCATAACATAAGACCCAGCCATGTGTAGCACATTCTAAATGGAATATTATTTATAAGAGCATAATAAATATTAACCATCTGATAACATATGCTATGTCAACGTGTTTAATCTCTGCAGAAGTAAAATTAATTTGAATCATTTTATATTAAAGAAGAGAACTATTATTAATACAGAGTTTGCTGGTGGCAAAAAACTTTTCATTTCAGTCCTTCATCTAAAAATGCAGTGCCTGTTCCTCTTGAAGAATAAATTGTCTATATTGCATTAAAAATGAGTGTACTGTTGATATTATCAGAATATTTCTTAACTAGGTTAGCTATGCAATAGGGAAAGTCTGTCAAACAGCAACACGAGGTTCATAGTTACTAGGCATGCAATCCAGGAGACCATTACACCAAAACACTGTCTGGTTAAGTGGCGTGCTCCACGTCACACAGTAGGTAAGTGAATGTGGAAAGATTCAAATCCTTCACCCTTACCACAGGAAGCAACTTATTAACAAGTCAGAGCTTTAGTTCTCTGTGCTAATCATTAATAGTTTGTAACTAAATGCAGAAATGTAAAATAAAATAAAATGCACCAAGTTAACACACAAACATACGTTTATTCAAACCAAAAATAGAAAAAATAAAAATTGTTAGCGCTTTCACAACTACACTGGTTGCTTCATCAGACACAGTAGTTTAACATAATAAAGCTTATATAGAAAATGCAATGAAGTCAGCTGACAGTCCAATAGTCACACATTCCAATGCTAATAAATGCTAATAAATGTGTAACAATAAATATATATAAATGTAAATATGCATAAAAACATAAAGAAATATGCATTAATATACTAATAAATAGCTAAAACATTACTATAAGTATAAAAGACTTGGTTAAAATACTTAAAAAATGTAATAATATAGTAATTCTAGTGCTTCAATGGTCATGATGATACTAAAGCAGCCCTTGCAAATTTGAAATTAGAGTTTTTAGATAGGGGCTATGCGACAGGAGAGATAGACAAGACTATCACTGAAGCATGGAAATTAAGAAATAGCAGATGCAGACCTTATTTTACAACTATGACAGATAGAGAAGACAAAAATACTCATACTTCAGACACTAATCATTTTCAAGCAGTTTTTCAATATTCTAGCAATGTTAATGAATATAAGAAGATTATAAAGAGAAATTGGCATTTACTTCAAGAAGTACCAGAGTTGACTAATATAATCAGTGAAACTCCGTTATTTTCTTTTAGGAATAACAAGTCTTTAAAGCAACATTTATGTTATAGAACAGAACCTAATAGATTTGATTTTTCTACATGTGTTGGTACTTTTCCATGCAGACGTTGTACCGCATGTAAATATATTCATAGCAACAAGACATTTATTCATCCTCTATGTAAATTTACTATTACCAGTTATAGCTATGCTGATTGTAGGACTGCTAATGTTGTGTATTTTTGTTTCTGTCAAAAATGTTTTGCATATTATGTAGGAAAAACTAATAGGGTCCTGAAAGACAGGATCCTTGAGCATGTTAGAGATATAAATAATTGTAAAGAAACAAGTGCACTGGCAAATCATGTTAGAAAAACTGATTTGTCTCATACTTTTAAGTTTTTTGTTATTCAACATGTCCTCTCAAATATACGGGGAGGTGACTTAGAAAATACTACTGAAAGCATAGAACAAAAATGGATTCTTAAGTTGAATGCTGAGAAATATCCTGGCTTGAATGGAAATAGTTCCTTAAAACCTTTTCAAAAGCCAGACCATTGAAGCACTAGAATTATTATATTATTATATTTTTTAAGTATTTTAACTAAGTCTTTTATACTTATAGTAATGTTTTAACTATTAGTATATTAATGCATTGTTCTTTATGTTTTTATGCATATTTACATTTACATATATTTATTGTTACACATTTATTAGCATTGGAACATGTGCCTATTGGACTGTCAGCTGACTTCATTGCATTTTCTATATAAACTTTATTATGTTAAACTACTGTGTCTGATGAAGCAACCAGTGTAGTTGTGAAAGCGCTAACCATTATTATTTTTTCTATTTTTGGTTTGAATAAACGTATGTTTGTGTGTTAACTTGGCGCATTTTATTTTATTTTACGTATCTGTTTTATGCACCTTGTTTTTACCCTGAGTCGTTCGTATTCTTTTTGTTTAAATGCAGAAATGCTTTACAATCTGATCTTGTAGAGAAGACTGTATTACAGCAATATGCAATAATGGCTCTTTAATGAATGCTGAAGATCATAGAGTTTTGATCATCACTCCAAACAATAAAACTGCAAGAAAGACTTAGCCAAGCTAAAGTTTTCACTGTGTGATACCTTAAACTGCCTGTAATAGAGGCCCATGGGATATATGCAAATGGCCCTTTAAGGACATCAAGTGTTTCAGCTACATGGCTTCTGAATGTCCGTGGCTTTTTACTTTTTCTTTTTAAGTCTTTGTGGATACATTCAGGCCAATAAAGCCAAGCCTCACTAGCTGTGGACATGCATGTTTTGGCCTTCTTATGACCTCATCAGCATGGTATAAGTGGGCTGTTTGGCTATAGCTTAGAAACACAGGGTCTATACATCCAGCTGATGTCTGTAACCATTAAGGTGTCTGCAAAATATCTCAACTAACATCCAAAGCAAAAAGTAAAAAGGTCACACAGCAAACCAGTTTGTAAAAACTACACAAAAAAACTAGCCAAGCTAGAGTTTTCACTGTGTGATACCTTAAACATCCTGTAATGGAGGCCCAGCATAAGTGAACTGTTTAGCTGTACCTAAAAAAATCAGTGACCTCAAAAATCTTAGTTATCAGAGCATCCTGCCAACCTGGCCTGTCTCTATATTCAGGCCCTTGTAGACTCCTGTTTGGAGATCTGTATCTAGCCTTTCGAACCATGAAAGATCTAACCCTCTTTAACCTCATACCCCATCATAGTGTAAATGTTATATCAAATACTCAGTTAAAGGAACTAAACCTTGGTCAAAGATTAATAAGATACATTTAGCATGATAGAGTCATATCCAAACGTATCCCTTACATGTCAAGCACAGTAGCACACTTGCCACCTTCAAGATAAACCTATATAATTAGATGGGCAACCTCAGATTCTCACTTGGTCTGTCTTGCCTTGCCCTCCTTGAGGCTGAAGGGAACTTTTGAATATGGGTTTTTGGTTAGGCTTGCAGTGGTCTGCAGGCTGATTGCCTAGTATTTATCTATGAAACTAAAATGCTATACATAAAACTGCTATGAATATTCCATTATCTGTGTTGAGCAGTATAGTATAGCATAGTATAGTTTAGTATAGTATAGTAGTGTAGCAAGTTTGACAGTGCACAAGCCCAAATTTGTAAGTGAGCTAGTCAGGGCACAACAATCCACTGGCATAATTTCTACAGTCTAGTCACATAAAAGTCTTTTGAGCATGTCTGACAGGAGAAGATTAGGCAGAAGCTTTTGAGTGTTGATTGGCTGCAGTTTGTAGTATGAGTACCACCTATGCTAGTTACAGTGTATGAGTTGGAGAAGGTGGGATTACATAGATAGCTGAGTAGTTTGTATATTCAGCCTGATCTTGATATCATTATCTTTCTCTCTTTTGATTGGCCAATCCTGACCTGGGTTCATGTTGATTAACAGACAGCTGATAGCATTATATCTGATATAAAAAGGAGGGATTAACATCTATATTTGTGTAAAATGGAGTCATTATTTGATGTAATCATGGTGATGCCCTGACAGATGTTTATAAAAAAGCCTGCATGATCCTAATATATGATAGAAACTAATAACAAAGGCCTAGCATACTGAAAGAATTTGCTCAAGATAATTTCATAACTGTTCTGTATTTTCTAATGATCATTAGCTTAGAAATGCTAGCATACAGGGCTTTATACACATTACTCATATGCATTTTAAGTTATTGTAGTATATAAGTTGTTGTTATTTATGTATTTATTTATTTATTTATTTGTGAATATGTGTGCATTTTAGGTACTCCTTGACCTGGCAAGCTTGATATTCGAGGAGCAACAGTGTCTGGATGTTATTTTAAAGAAGATAGCTGCTACCATTATTTCGTTTATGCAGGCACAAATGTGTACCATCTTCATTGTAGATGACAACTGTTCTGTGAGTAACAGATGTTTGGAATACACTATTTTCACAGAGAACCTGTATCTGACTTTAAGCTGCATGGAAGCCTATTCTATCTAACATAGTGACATACTGACATAGTAGCATATTGTAGTCATGTCCCTACTGTTTGTTTTCTGCAAATGTTCTTTTGGAATTTTGCAAGGTTGACTATACTGTATATTGAACTTATATGCACAACTATGCCTTAGTATAAAGCACATTGTTTTACTTTATGAAACTGGGGAAAAAATAAGTCTGTCACTCAAAGGCACATTTCTTTTTGGGGGACAGGGTTGGTGTAATGGTTAAAGACTTTACTTCATGGATAATCCGAAAATAGCTTTGTCTTTTTTGAAGGAGCATATCTGTTTGCTGTCAGTTTGTTACTGCAACAAATTATTTTTTTTTCATTATCAGCAGCAGTACTTTGCCTTTTAGGGGGTGACTTCATTTATTTGGACAGGTATATACTGAAGTTCCAAAGCCAGTCATGCCTGGTAATACTTTCTGTCCTACTTTTTTTTCTGGAGATGCTCCAGTATAACTTAAAAATGTGATCTTTACAGATTAACTGTGGAATAGCACTGCATATTGCACATTGTTTGAAAACCCAGAAACACAGAATTTCAATTTTTGTGAGAGGCTTTGTACTACTCCCCACAAAAGCTTCACACTTTATATAGCCATCTCTGGGATTATACCAGTTTGGAAAAATTAAAATATCTATAATTTGGTATGTTTGGCTACTGTGTATAGGAATAATATGTCTTTTCAGACTAAAAAAGTGTACTGATCACTTATAATAATGTGTATGTAGACAATAGAAACTAATGAGATGGCCATGGGTAGCTGGTATTGTCTGTCCACTGGGCTGCAGCTTCTATAACTTTCACAAGAAATATTTTTTAGCATAAAAGGTTTATATTTATTTATTTATCTATTTCCTAGTCAGTTTGTTAGGTTATCAGCTTATGTCACCTGCATAGCCCTTAAATAAGCTAGTTATTTTCTGAGCGTGAGCTGGAACTGGGAAGAAAAAAAAATGTCTGCAACTCCTGGCTGCTGATCTGCCTTTAATACAGTGCAGCACATATAAATGTCACTTATTTGATATGCAGGTAGTTATGACTGCTGATACTGCTCCCCGACCATAAATAATTATGCTAACGTTTTGCTATTTAGGATACCTTTTGGGATGCAAGGCAGAATAGCCAGAAAAAAAATGAAAATGGTTTGGCTAACATGTCCGTTACAAGTTAGAGCCATCCTAGCTCCACCTGTTGATATGGTCTTATCCGAAGAGATTTTGAATGCTGGCAATGAAGGATAAGGAAGAGCCTTTGATAAAGCCTGAGACTTTTTATTGTTTGACATACAGAATATTATGCACCTCTTTTGTCAGAATGTCCAGATTTTTGACATATATTTTTTGTCTTTTCCTCATAAAAGTTGTGGTTTTCTGGCAATTCAGTGAGAATTGAAGTAATTAAATATTGAAAGGAATTCAAGTTTCAGATTTCATATCCTACAGAAAATGCATGCTAATGCTAAACCTGTTATTCTATCAACTTCCTAAGTTTGTAAGGGCAATGTTTAAAAATTGTCTCTGATTTTGTGCCTTTGTCCCCGCCATTATTTTTTGCTTTGTCCATATTTTTTGCACTAAAAGGTTGAGAGGTATGTTTAATTATAACAATTGTTTTAAATTAAAACTGAATTCTACTTTTGTATTGTAGAAACCAGATGCAGGAACTAGAAAATAAGAATACACTAGGTGAAATGCAGACCAACCAAAGAACCACCTCTCTTTAGCACTTTCGTTCTATTTATTTTAGAACTTCATCAGAAATAAAGACACTCCCAATCTCACTATTTAAATACAATCCATAACAATCACATGATTTTAGTTCACCAACCAGAATCATTATTACCACTAGACAAATTACAAAAAGTGAATAATATTAGTAAAAAATATATATTATGAATACAAATAAGTTATAAGACATTTTTGTAAAACATTTTATAAAACATTTATAATTAATGAAACCTTTGAATTTGTAAAAAGCACTTAATGTTAATAGCCTCATTTAAACCCGGTGCATGATCTGCCCTGCAGTTAATTTGCCAGGCAGATTCACAATGCTCAATCAAAGTTTTAAAACCACCAGATAAAAAGCTCTCATCTACTTTATCCAAAACTTGAAAAGAGAATTTTTTAAAATCTGGGCAAACAAGTGCATGCCTGGCCAAAGCATTATTCGGGTATTTTTTCTTAACAGCCAATATGTGTTTGTAAGTTTTTTTGTTTAATATTCTTATAGTTTTCCCAATGTAAATACTACATGAATCACAATTGACTGCATAGACCACACACTTACTCTGATGTGCATCTATCTATAGCCCAAACAGTCGTCCATTTCATATGTATGAAATGTACTGAAGATGAATTACTAATAAATCTACACTGTTTGCAATGCCCACAACTAAAAGTACCTGTTGTATCAGAACTTGCATTTCCATAATAAATCATTTTTTCCAAAATATTTTTGATGTTACTTATTTTCTTAAAAGTAAAAACAGGCCTTTCACCAACAGGAAGTGCCTGAGACTTTTTATTGTTTGACATATAGAATATTATACACCTCTTGACTGCCCAGATTTTGTCAGAATGTCCAGATTTTTGATATATATGTTTGGTCTGTTCCTCATAAAAGTTGTGGTTTTCTGGCAAATCACTGAGAATTGAAGTAATTAAATAGTGAAAGGAATTCAAGTTTCAGATTTCATATCCTACAGAAAATGCATGCTAATACTAAATCTGTTATTCTATCAACTTCCTAAGTTTGCAAGGGCAATGTTTAAAAATTGTCTCTGATTTTGTGCCTTTGTCCCCACCATTATTTTTTGCTTTGTCCAGATTTATTTGCACTAAAAGGTTGAGAGGTATGCTTAATTATAACTTCTTCTTTTTCTTTCGGCTTTTTCCCGGTTAGGGGTCACCACAGTGGATCACCTGTCCGCTCATGATTGGCAGTGGAGTTTTATGGTGTTGAGTTGCCAGCCCGGCACCCAACCTTCTACAGAAGGCACACACACGCACGCACTTATGCCTAGGGTCAATTTAGAGTGTCCAATCCTTAATTATAAAAATAGGTTTAAATTAAAACTGAATTCTAACAATAAATTACCCCAGAGATTGATCACATGTCTAAACTTCGTAAAGCTTTCACAAATTTCCAGGCATAACATATTTCCATATTTGATTTGGGGTACATATCAATACACAATTTCTTTAAAAATGCATTTTACATAAGAACTTTACACCAGTGAGAAAAATACCATTTAAACAAAAGTATGTTTCTAAACTAGATGGATTACCTGTTTTATTTATTTATTTATTTGTTTGTTTGTTTGTTTTTTCTTGATCTGCTCCATAGTCTAGAAGTTCTGTGAGACTCAAATATAGTCAGTTTCTGCTTTGGGGAATATTAGACTCCATTTTCTTTTTTAGATGTGTGGTACTTTTCCAGAATGGATCATTTTAGTTTCTGTTACTAAATTCCATAATGTCTTTCTGTCCCTTATTGCTGTATCTTCTGTCCATTTTTGCAGCAGCTACTGTCAGTATTAATCCTAGCACTGGAGGTAGTCCCTTGAAGATTTCTTCTGAAATCAGATTACTTGAAACTTTTACACCAGCCTATCTATGTTCCTGCTATAGCCATTGGAAGTTAAAGTACAATCTTCCAAAGCTCTATTGGATGGAATGAATTAAGCAGCCACAACTGTGACTTTAATGGTTACTTAAAATGCTTTCCTGGAGAGCAATCAGTGCCTTGTCAATAGTACAAATCATGGCCCCTGACAGCATTGCCTGGGGCACCTATCTGCCTTCACCACTTCACCATGCACTTGCTACAGCTTAAAGACAGCACTTTCATAGCACATACTGGGAAACATATTCACTACTCACTAACATAATTGTTTTCTAACTTTCTCATTTTATGCACAGCTCCAGAACCTACTCAAGTCACTATACATCTGTCTTTTCTTTGTGCCCATTAGTTATAAGCATTAACAATGATGACAAATGTATTATTGACTTAGCAGTAATTTTTCATGAGTGTTTTTATAGCTTCCCCTTAGGGAGTGTCATTTTTCCTCCGGATTTCCATTTTGCCAATCTAAGGCCAGTGGAGTCACCCAGAGTTATGTGTTTAATTAGAATTGTCTTAAGTACTCTTTCAAATGCTGCAACATCTGTCCTGAGCACTCACAGTTACCAGAACCCTCCTTTCCTCCTAAGTCTCACTTGTGTAACTGAAGAAAAAATGTATATACCCAGAACTTTGTAATCTTATCAAATTGGAAGACCATGAGTAACTGGCAGGGTCATTATTGCCAAGGCCCATGATCAACTCTTAGTTAACTCTTGGGATTAGTTTTTTTGTCCCTTAGTCCTCCTGCATACAGACTGTACTTCTGGAGCCATCTCCAGGCATTAATCCTACAGAAGGAGAAAAACAGCTTTGTCATTCTGAGTATAAGAACCAGCATCATCAGATCACACATGTTCCTTCTTGGTTAGCTCTTCCATAGTTAAGTTGAGTGCTAGAATGTATGGCCCACAGTCTGAATTTTATCTCTCTGCACTGCAGAGACAACAAGATTGTCATAACTTTAACTGCATCTGCATAGTAATCCCTCAGCAGAAAGTCCACTGAGTTATTTAGCAAATGTGTACAACAGCTTTTGAAGCCCAGTTAATACTCCTGTTTGGGTGTTTTCCTATGTGCAGCAAAAATAAGAATACAATGCCCTAATGTTGTCTTTTCCATCCATTCCACAGTATATGGGTCTTTGTATCCAAGTCGGATCCTACTTCGGCCACTTTCAAACTTTTGAATTAGATGCTCAGGATCCTCCCCTTACCCATAATCCTTAATGTTAACTGAAATACCTCAGATCTCACTTGCCACCACAAGCATAGGGCAGATCTGTTGATGCTGTTAGGAGATAAGTCTGTTATAAGTTTAACTCTAATTATAATTCTAGTATTTTGGCTCTATGTATACATAATTTTAAATATATGTATATATATGTATATATATCCTTTTCTTGTTCTTCGCTTTGAGCATTGAACTTCTTCTAGCTTCTTCGGTCTTTTCATTTAAAAAAAGTTTGCTATATATTTATATAGTCAATATCCTTTTTGGGTGTTGATTTTCCTCTTACTTGCTAGTCTTCCTTTGCAGGATGCAGGATAAATCTTCCAGTTTAAAAAAGCATGTGTCTTGTACTCACAAGCTACCCAACTCAGATGCACATAACAAATGTATTTATTGCTTGGGCCCCTCACACCTGGACACCTCCTGCTCCATCAGTGAAACCTTTGGCCAGCAGGTTATTGTTGAGAGAAGAAACAAACTGCTTCTGAAAGGGGTTTTCCCAGTCATTGCAGGAGAAAGCACTCATTCTGTCTCCTTGAAACCCTCTCCTTCTTCTGTTTGTTCTCCTCCTAAAAAACTCAGTTGAAAAACCTGAGGAAAAAAGATAGAGAAGGAAAAAGGCAAAGAAAAGGAGAGTTCTTTGCCCTTGAGGAAGAGGTCCCCAGATCAGTCATCTTCCTCGGATCTGGCTTCAAAATTAATGAAATCCTCAGAGCCAGTGCTCTTCTCAGATCTGTTGCTCAATGTATCTAACACTCTGTCAAGGTTTTCTCTGGAGACTGTATCTCTAATGCTCTACTCCTCAACTATGCAAAAGAAGAGATACCACCACTCCAGACCTCCCTCTGCTGCTTCATCCTACCAGTTAACTAGGTCTTCCAGGAGCCTAACTGAAGCTGATGTGGACAAGATGATGAAGTGATTCCTTCAGACCCAGATCCATTTGGGGGTTCTCCAGGCTGTGCCCTCCACTGGGGCTGAAAGAATGACATCTTCCCCACAATCAGTAGTTGCTCCTTCTCTGATCCAGCCTTTTGGATTGGGTTCCTTGGATGTAGCTTCCATCCGAGCCAAGTCTGCATCAGAGATTACGCTTAGTTCCTTGACTCAGATGAGTTCTCTGATTCAGTCAGTTCTGACCTCTTCAGAGCCATCTGAGTCTGGGAGCCAAATGGTTGGCATGCACTTCAACAGGGTAAATTCGGATCAGAGATCTTTGGAGCCATTCCTTCCTCTGGGAATTTATCATTAAATAGTTCCACTCCAAAGTCAGCCTTGTATCATAACCATGTAATCTCACAGGTTGAACCTCCCTTTAGGGTTTTGACTCCTACAACTCAGCTCTCAGGACCTGAATCAAGTTTAGCTTTTGAGAGAGTACTTTCTCACTCAAGAGAGAAGATTATCTCCATGAGCTTGGATCTGTCCCTCCCCTAAAAGGTCTCCCAGGGTCTGGATACTAACTGTCGGGACAGCCAGTGCCCGAAAATCTCGCACTTGCTGATATGGAACAGACCATCTCAGATTCTGAATCCTCCCCAGAATATCCTACTGTGGAGGTACACAAGAAGCATATGTTCAAAAGGAGGCACCTAGATACTCCTCAAGTATCTGTCACCATTGACACTGACCGTGATGAAGGAGAAGTTTCACCCAGAGCTTCCCTTGAGGACATTTCATTCAGAGAGATCCTTGAACTACTTAAACAGAAAGGGGAATGGTCTTCCCAGACCCTTCCTCCAAAAGAGTCAGTCTTCAGGGAGGCTTTTGGTTCTGACCCATCTACATCTCGTGTGGTTCCACCCGCAGATGAGATGCTACACCTGATCTCCACACAAGCTTAGAAAGAGCTGGACACAGCTAAATCCATCCCTAAGAAACCAGACAGGTTTCTCCTCACCCCTAAATACTGCCCCCATTGGAGCAAGGGCCCAGCCATAGATTTTATGGTGGTGGCAACAGACACCAAGAGGAACTAGCAGAAGGAAGTTCCTCTGCCCATCCACTGAGCAGGGTACCTTGTGTGCTGCACAAATGTGGGAAGTGAGTCTGCACCTCAGCTACTTTCTCAGTGAAAGCTTTGAATTGTTTGATGCATGTTACATAATTTCAGAGAGATTTGACCAAATAAATCTCCAAATCTCTCCCAGAGACTATGCCTGTAGATTAAGGGAAGTCCATGGATGCACAGCTGGCCACCCTTCAATCTTTGTCCTATATATCTGTGTGCCTTATCTCCAGTGCCTAGAGCAGCTTGGCACAGGCCATATGGAGACATGCTTGGATGATGCTCTGCGACTTTGTGGAAAATTTTAAGATGTCCTTAGTGAATGCTCCCCATGACAGATCAACACTTTTTGGTTGCAAAGTGAAGGCCACAATCTCCAGAAGAGAAAGGGAGAGCAAATGCCTTTCTGCCATAGGGATCAATTTTTCTACTCCTCAAAGGAAATTCTGTATGAATCAAAAAGGAGATAAAAACATGGTTCAACAAATCTTAGGGGCTTTTACCTGACAAGTATGGATACAGAGCCCCTTGTGGCAGAGAAGGGAACTCATATAATGGACATTGCCCTAAATGCAGAGGTGGGATGCAGAATCAAGGCTTCAGGGGTCCTTTCTCTGAGAAGCCTTTTCAGTGCTTCTCAGCAGCTGTCCGACTGCTGCACTCTAGTGGCAGTCAGGGTCACCTATCCCAGCACCAAACAACCTGGACCTTCATCACTGAAGACAAATGGGTGCAGAAGATAATAACCAGAGGCTACTTCATTCCTTTTCACACCACTCCTTTAGCCCCAAAAAGATTTGCCAATATTCAACTGTCTCAAAGGGAAGCAGCAGTTTCAGAAATAAAGAAGCTTCTAAACAGTTGAGTCATCTAAGAGGTCCCACCAGAACAAAGTGGATCCAGAATTTATTTTTAGCGACAAAGAAAAATGGGGACCCCAGGCCAGTTCTAAACCTAAGTTATTTAAACAGTTTTGGAAGGAAAAGGAAATTCCAGATGGTCATGGTACAGTCTATTCTCCCTCTTTTGAGAGAGTGACTGGATGTGCTTGCTAGATCTTCAGGATGCATAATACTACACAAAAATGGACAGGTGCTCCAGGAAGTATCTTCTCTTGCAGCTTATAGCCAGGCATTTTCAGTTCAGTTCAGAGCTCTGCCTTTTGGTCTCACCCCTGCCCCCTCCCCCCAGGTGTTTACCAAATGTATGGCAGTAGTTGCAGTTCTTTTCTGATTGCAAGGGTTTCAAGTATTCCCTTACTTAGACGACTGTCTCATTACTGCTCTTGCCTAAGATCTACTTGTCCAGACAAGGGACTCCTTACTCCACATCCCAAAACAGCATGTATAAATACTGCAGAATAAATATGTGGCCAAGAAAGGTATATAAATAAGGTATATAAGGAAATATTGTGCTGGAATGCAGAAGTTCAGTAAGTTGAGTGCAGAAAGATATGGAAGGCAGAAAAGATGGATTAGGCCAACAAGAAATACTGGTTGCCTAACAAAGCTGTGAAGAGATCAGTTGTAATCGCAAAGAACAAGGCATCAGAGCAAACTCTAATGGCTTATAGAAAGTGACTCAGCAGATGGCACAAAAAAAAAAAAAAAAACTCTCGATCTGTAAGGCAAATGCTGAATGATAAAGAAAGTAGTCATTCTTAAGGGATGCCAGCAACAAACTACTCACCTGTCCAGTGGACAAAAAAGGTGGATGGAAGGAGTACTTGCGGCAATGTCTGAATCAGTAAAAAACAAATGAAGCTGTACTGACTCAAGCACAGCCTACAAACAAAGAGGAAGAAGACCTCCACCCTAAAAGATATAAGAATTATACTAAGGAAAATAAAGTCAGTGAAAACAGCAAGCAATTATGATCAAGGTGATGGGTGAGTTGGGGAAAATGTGTCCTGTGGGTAATAATAGCAATATGGAGAGAGAATGAGGTATATTCCAGATGAAATGAGAGTAAGCATTCCAGTGTCAGTATAGAAGAACAAAGAAAACATTCATGACTGTGGTTAGTACAGAGGTATCAAACTACTGCCACACTATATGAAAGTTCTGGAGATGGTGCTTGATAAATTAATAAGCAGAGTAGCATAAAATAAGATGTGAGATGAGCAGTTTAGATTCAGATCAAGATGTAGTACAGCTGACCAGATATTTACAAAGAGACAAATAGTATAGAAAAAGCTAAAGATAAGGGAAAAAGTCAAACTGGCTATTCTTAGACTTGGAGAAAGCATATGGCAAAGTCCAAAGAAACATGTTTTAGATGGCCCTGTGATGGCCCAAACTCCCAAAAACATTTCAGTGCAGGTTATCTACAATGATGCAGAAACACAAATAGAGATGGTGCTTACATTCAGAGAAGAGTTCCCAGTGGGAGTGTGTTCTCTGAGCCCACTGCTGTTCATACTGGTAGTGGGCTACATTAACAAACTGGTCAGAGGGGACAACAAAGCTGCTGTATGCAGATGATGTGGCTCTACAAGCAGACACTGATCAGGAATTTCTTCACATGAAATTGGACTGTAATGCAAAACTGAAGGCACACGGGATGAAATTGAGGACAGATAAGATACTTGTCTTGGCAGCAATGGGGATATCAGAAGAAGCTGAAAATTGAGATAGAAGGGAAAACAGTGCAACATGTTAGCAGTTACAAGTATCGAGGTGAGAGGCTGAAGAGAAGGGAAATCTAAATATGGAGGTCAGAGCTAGAATCAGAGGTGCTGTAGCCAGCTGATATAGCGTGTTAGTGGTAGTTTATGACAGAGGAATGTCAATGAACCTGAAAAGTAAGCTATACAAAACAGAGGTGCGACCAATGTTTCTGTATAGCACAGAAACATGGGCAGTGAAGGCAAAGCAGTTGAGGAAACTAGATGTGATGGAGATGAAATGCCTGAGATAGGTGGTGAGCTACACACTGCGGGACAGATGGAAAAATTATGAAAACTGATCAGAAGCCAGAATATCGCCAATTGCAGAGAATGTCAAAGAGAACAGGTTACAATGATTCAGGCACATGTGCAGGAAAACAGAAAACAATTTGGTGAAGATGATTTGGGAGAGGCAGGAAGAAGGCAAGGGAAGATGAGGGTGTCCAGTCAAGTTATAGATAGATTGCATGAGAGAAAACCTGCAACAGTCAGGCATGATTGTCAAACAAAGTAGGAGAGTGGCACTGAACAGAGACAAGTGGTAATGATTGACATGATTCTCCTAACCCATGTTGTAAAATGGAAAAATGGGGTTAATTATGATGATGATGATGATGATGATGAATGGCTTAAGTACTAGACTGATGAGATGACAATCAGACTTATAAAGGGATATGGAATACCTACAAAAAGGACAACTTTATGTAAGAGACATGCTTCATCTCAGTTTGAAGGAATATATCTGCTTAAAGGTAGCTTGAAGTACACACACATATATCTATGTATGTATATATATATATATATATATATATATATATATATATATATATATATATATATACACACACATATATATATAAATGTATATATGCAGACATATTTGAAGTGGCAGAAGATGTTTTAACACAAGGATATAACATGACATAAGGGATTTATATCAAAGAGTAAGGTTACTAATTTGTGGATTAATCAGTAAATGGCAACTTTATTATACAGGAAGTTTTAGAAATAATGCAAGGCACCCGCAAATGGTGATGTTGATGAACAAAATACATATTGCTGATGTTAAAGAAGCTTGGGTGGCAAATCGAGGGGCAGGATATTGAGAATTGACTGAGGTGTTAGAGTATAATGGATTCAGTCAGATAATATATGATTGCACCAGAAGGGATAATATTTTGGATGTGGTCTTGATGGTATTCAGAGATGCTGAAGTAAAAGCAAACTTTGCCACCAGTGAGCATGCTAAATAAGGTAGTGTATAGGAAAAGTTTCCCTATACAAGACCATTCAGTACATGATTACTATGTTAAGTCTAAGCCATGTACTAATAATGAAAAATGAGGTAATTTTCCATGCACACATTGTAAAGTTTGCATATACATGCTGAGGGAAATCAGTGCGACTTAAATGGTTTTAAGCATCAGATTAAACAATTAATGCATCTGTCAGATAAACTCAAATATGCCATTGCATGCCGATGCTGTAATGCTCACATGGTGGAAACATAAGAAAGGTCAAATTCGGAATTCTTGAACTTTTGAAAGATTTGCATAAAAATAACAAATAACATTGGTAGCCATATTGTGAGACATTTTATAGACCAACAGTATACATAAATGGCTTTTAAATTCATGGTCTTGCACATCTGCTGCAGTTAAATACTGACAGAGTCATTGTACATTTTAACGCATTACATCCAAGGGAAAATAACTATGAAATTTACTGTTTGTAATATAGCTTATTTTGGCTTTAAGGACTAATTGATACATGATTGTGTGACTTTTATGTTGTTATATAATGAGCTGCGTCATATTGTAAAACTTTTTGTCCCTCTTGAGGGCATGTAGTGCCAAGGTGTTACAGGCTATTTTATTGATTTCAAGTACAAGTTCAGTTTCAAAGTAGCAACTATGATTGGATTTATACATTTTTCATAATGAATTATATGAAAATCTGTAACAAAGTA